>NC_056738.1:294959408-294991908 GCF_019279795.1 Protopterus annectens | reverse complement strand
AAAGGTGGCAAACCTATAATAGGTATGCGGTAGCATGACTAGGCCAATGGATGTGGCTCCCAAAACCCAATTACTTGTCTGTATTGAAGAGTCTCAGTTCCCATGTATCAGCCAGACGGGAGCAGATTGTATGAGGAACACACAAATAATATGATTAATTCACTGGACAGGGAACTGATTCCGTACAGTCGAATGCCATGCCATTGCCTAATGGGCAGCTATTCCAGATACTGTAGTCATGCAGTCCGATGTAATAGGCATCATAAGGTGGGAGCAGATTGTATGAGGAACACACAAATAATATGATTAATTCACTGGACAGGCCGCTGATTCCATACAGTTGAACGCCATGCCATTGCCTAATGGGCAGCCATTCCCTATACTGTAGTCATGCAATCCGATGTAATAGGCATCACAAGGTGGGAACAGATTGTATGAGGAACACACAGATAATATGATTAATTCACTGGACAGGCCACTGATTCCATACAGTCAAACGCCATACTGTCGCCTAATGGGCAGCCATTCCCGATACTGTAGTCATGTAGTCCGATGTAATAGGCATCACAAGGTAATATTGTGGTCCTTGCTCCTACCCAGGGGTGTGAGTGACAGATGCAAGCACCAATGTCAGTGCATTTGCAAGTGCGGGAGCGAGTGTAAGCGTGTATGGCTACCAGTATGCGAGTATTGCACTGGTAAACAATGTAGAGGCTAACCGAGTGTAAGAAGCTGTAACCAGAGGTCAGCAGTGCTTAACACCACGCAAACCCATGCACACCCACTCCCAACTGCTTTAATGTGCCTTACTCCCTCCGTATCCAATGGGCTTATTCTGCCCTGCAACCAAATAAATGTCCTTTGCAAGGATCGGAACCAAGACCCTGCACACACAGCTAATGTGAATAACCAATACACCATGGCAGGTATACAGACAACTGACAGTACCACAAACATATCATACAGCGCAGTCATTCAACCGTATAGGAAGGTATCCCATCATGTACATGTATATGTGAGTGTTTATGTCCAGCATATAGGTACATACATATATAGAGATTTATCAGGAACATATCATGTGGCAACAAAGCATTACAAATGAAAGAAACAGGAAACACCAGCGATGCCTGTATTATGTAGTGGTGCTCTATGTGATCTCAAGACTCCCTCAGACAGGCATGTGTCATGCATACATGCAAATAGTTGTACATTGGCCACATACATCACTCTGTGCATATAATGTACATTAACACAACAGTACCTGTCCAATCATTATGTGTGAAAAGTACTCTTGCAAGGTGCTGTGTGCAACATCATCATCATGATAAAGGTAAATGGGGTAACCATAGAGGGACCGATAGTGTTGTGTGTACAATGGGGTCATCCTCATCACTTGTACCTGGACCATGTAGGAGTGATGTGCATACCAGGATTGTGCACCTGAAGAACAGGGGTGAGGATTACAGGAGTATGTTGTGATGCACATTACAAGGGTTTCATGTGTCCAGTGGGCACATGTGTGCAATGGACAGCTATGTATAGGCCAGATGTTGTCCTAGGAGCCGATTGACCTTATGTTTCCGTAGGTGAGGAACGTATATTGGGGAAGGAGTGTAGGTATGGTTGTGGAGGATAGGTAGGATCACAGAACAGACAGCATACAGGGTTGGTATATGACACATGTGGGGGGGATACACCCTGGACGGGGATGGGTGTTCAGCATTCACAAGCCCATGGGAACAGTGGGACGGAGGTCCCCAGCCATGGGTGACTGCCACTGCACCTAAACAGCTGCAAAGGAGGCAGTGCTGGGGGTTGTCCAGGAAGGGCAGCATCACCCTGTAAATGTGACACTCCTCCCTTGAGCTGGCGTATCTAGCTTTGGAACCGCTTAGTGAGCCACCAATGCAACACGTCCGGGACCACACAACAGCAGAGATGTACCTGTCTGGTCCCACTCTCAGGGGGGACATGCTCCATCCTCAGTGGTGGTACCATCAGAAGGTGGTGCAGAGCCAACAGAGGTTGATGTCTAAGGCTGGGCCACAGATGTGCTAGTGCCCGGTGCCATGGTTAGCTGAAATGGGACAGGAGGTTCTGCCGGGACCTCCCAACCCATTCAGCCTATGGTGTTGCAGTTTAAACCCACATATGTCACCATCAACCCAACACAACAGATGGTAGACATTTTCAGAGGGAGCACAGCACATGCATATATACTGCATGCCATCCATACATGTGCAGTAGACATGTGACCGCAGCTATGAACAGTTGCCCATTATTGGCTTGTAACTGGGAACACCAGATAGTGTCTGTCATGCCACTGTCTCATGTGACACATGTCCAGTCAGGGATGCGATGGCAGTAACACATCCCTATCATCATGTACTGTTACACCATGCTTCTGCTGTCCACAGATGCATGTTCAGTGTGTAACACAGGAAACAAATGGTTTCACACACTGACCAGTTCACAGATGGCCCTACAGATGGGGGTCCCTCATGAACAGAATACTGTCATGTCTGTATTATAACATGCAAAATAACCATTACCATACACATTTTAAACAGGCATTAGTCTCAATGCAGCATAGCTACACTTGCATGCTGTAGTCATGTGTGGCACATCACCCTCCTGTCTTTAGGCTATTTCCCACTGTGGAAAAGGATTGAGCTACATCCAGATATCATCTATGATGCCAAGTCAGAACACCACATCCAGGTACCACTCACAGTGACTGTCATGGCCAAATAACAACATGTTTTCCATAGATAGTGTACTGTGTTTATCATGCAGATGGCAATGGGAACACCATCACAGCTGTACCACATGCAATCAGCTAGAGGAGGACTGCAATAGGTGCAGAGGCCATCACCTGACCATGTCCATCACTTACAATACACATGCTGCTGCAGTGCAGGTGTACTCCTTCACATCCACCAGAGAGTGTGTGGGTGGGACAGGCAAAGTACACCAGGGAAGGGCTTGGAGACTTAACCCTAAGCATCATCTGCCACACGCCAAACAGTAAAGAGGGTCAAACCCCTGACCGACTACTCATTACTATTACATGTGCATGACGTTACTACATGTGCCACAAAGGCGACATGTTGCTCTGCTGTAAGAATATATGTCTGTAGGTGAGTGACATCTGCAACAGAGATATAGTAGACATACATTAGGTGTGGCACACATGGCTGTCCATGTGAACGGATGCCATTGTCACCACAACCACACTCTCTAATGGACACACATTGACACCTTTGCCAGGGCCACAAATACACAACCTAACTAATTAGTTTGCCACATTGCAGTAATGCACAGGACTACATGCACCACAGGGGATATCTGGAGGTTCTATGGGCTAGGGCATGTGAAAATGATTGACATCTGTTGGTATGCTAGTGAGGGTTATACTGGGAGTGACTGTGGTTGG
This sequence comes from Protopterus annectens, assembly GCF_019279795.1. Classification (NCBI taxonomy): domain Eukaryota; kingdom Metazoa; phylum Chordata; order Ceratodontiformes; family Protopteridae; genus Protopterus; species Protopterus annectens. The sequence continues at coordinate 294,988,472 of NC_056738.1, read as the reverse complement.
GAGCATCACAACCCACACTCAGACACAAGGTGCCAGTACGGGCATGCAGGTATGCATTGCTTCATGGGTGTGTAATGGTTGGCTGTGCAAGATGGCTGTACAAGGCTGGGTGAGGGGTAATCCTTGGCATCGCATCATCTGACAATGGTCTGCAGTGCAGGGGTGTAGTGTCTGCAATGTCCTACACAGATGGGTACTGCATTATCTGGCCTGACATCCTGGTTACCAATGTGTATGGCCATAGCTTTGCAATGCATGCCATGTCTGTGTTTGATAGTCCTTCACATGGACATTGCCTGGGATGTGCATGTCCCACAATACTGTACAATGACATGTACTGGTATACCTGGTTTGGCAGACACATGTTGTGTACACAGTCTGTTATCCCCCGATATGCCAATACTGGCCTGGTGTGGCGAAACCTGCTTATAGTGAGCAGGTTGACCCTGCACCTGCATTGATAGTATGATACAGGTATTCCGTGGTTTCAGTGGCATGGGTCCATACAGGGCACATGTGTACAGCATTGTCTGGCCTCTGTGGATCACATTTGATGGCACCAGATATGTTGCAAGCATTCAGTGTGGAACATAGTGAAGGCACAATGTCAGCATATATGTGCCTATTGTACCGCTGTACAGGGTGCAATGTCCTCTGCAGGCCACTGCATTCACACCATGTATACTATATGTCATCAATGTGCATGGTACTAGCAACATAGTGGGATATCCTAGGCAAGTTTGTTTGTGCATGGCACAAGGGTGCGTGACATATACCGGGTACTAGTAGGGCTGCATATTTTGTTCACCAGGCCTTTTGCCAGATGTATGGGTATGGCTTGCCAACACAGTCCCATGGCTGACTGACAGCTGTACTCCTCGAGAGGTGGCCAATGTGTCATAAGATGGACACCATATAGAAAAACTGCAAAATCCGCTCCCAAACATGTCCAATGAGAAGACAATCATGGCCACCTCCACACAGGCTCTGACAGAAAAACACACACTTGCCTTGTCCTATATACAAACACCTGCCATATCACACTGCAACAATACACATTTAGGGCACGAGCTATGGTGAATACTGGGTTATGGCATGCCTATAGGTGTATACCTAGGTGGGTGACAACAGCAGGAATGACAAAGGAGGTCATGCGATTTGTACAGAGAATGCATACTCTACAAAGCACTGAACTTGTCTCATGAAGACACACATACACACTTGGCATGTCTGGGATTAGAACACCGACCTAACTACTTTATTACACTACAGCATTACGCAGTTACAGAACGCACTACCGAGATTACTGGGACACAGCACTCCCAGAGGTGTATTTGTAAATGGGTGACATCATCAGCCTTGCCAAAGGTGGATATAAGAAATGTATGGAGTGTGAGCAGTCTAAAAGCATTACTCAGTTCTCAGGCAGACAGGGACAAACACACACAAACACACACACACACACGGCAAGTCTGGGATTAGAACGCCAACCTAACTACTTTATTACACTACAGCATTACGCAGTTACAGAATGCACTACCAAGATTACTGGGACACAGTACTCCCAGAGGTGTATTTGTAGATGGGTGACATCATCAGCCTTGCGGCAAGTCTAGGATTAAAATACCACCCTAACTACTTTATTACACTACAGCATTACGCAGTTACAGAATGCGCTACCGAGATTACTGGGACACAGCACTCCCAGAGGTGTATTTGTAGATGGGTGACATCATCAGCCTTGCCAAAGGTGGGTATAAGAAATGTATGGAGTGTGAGCAGTCTAAAAGCATTACTCAGTCCTCAGGCAGATGGGGACAAACACACACACACACACACACATGGCAAGTCTGTGAGTAGAACACTGACCTAACTACTTTATTACACTACAGCATTACACAGTTACAGAATGCGCTACCAAGATTATTGGGACACAGCAGTCCTAGAGGTGTATTTGTAGATGGGTGACATCATCAGCCTTGCCAAAGGTGGGTATAAGAAATGTATGGATTGTGAGCAGTCTAAAAGCATTACTCAGTCCTCAGGGACAAACACACACACACACACACACACACACACACACACACACACACACACACACACACACACACACAAACACGAACATGGCAAGTCTGGGATTTGAACACCAACCTAACTACTTTATTACACTACAGCATTACGCAGTTACAGAATGCACTACCAAGATTACTGGGACACAGCATTCCCAGAGGTGTATTTGTAGATGGGTGACATCATCAGCCTTGCCAAAGGTGGGTATAAGAATTGTATGGAGTGTGAGCAGTCTAAAAGCATTTTTCAGCCCTCTGGCAAACAGGGACAAAGACACACACACACACACCCACAACACACACATGCCAGTGGTGGGAATGGAACACCTGCCTATTTACAGATCACTATTACAATACTACATAGTTAGGAGTCATGCCATACAGACTACACATTTCAAGGCTGTCATTATGACCTTCTAGGAATGCGGACATCAACAGGGATGCTGGCAATTAAGATTTACATACCTGTGAAACTGTGTGTTTAAAGTAGGAATCCATCCTGACCTGGAGTATGCCCATCTGTGGAATGGACGACTACTATCCCTATACAGGGTTACAATGGCCATGCCCATACACAGAGGCACATAACTGACACAAGGTGTCACTGGGCATGCTCACACACTTAGTAGCACAGGGCTGTTCGGAATGTCCATCTACACAAGGTTATACTGGGCATGCTCATACACTTAGTAGCACAGGGCTGTCTGGGATGCACTCTGATTCTATACACAGAAGACCACAGTGGCCATGCTATAACAGGTAGACATAAAGAACACATTGTAATGGGCTCTGCTGTTAGTAGTTGTCATTGTTAGCAGGAACGCTGTTCTACATATATCTGACACCAGTCTTTTACACAACGTTTGCTGCTGTCCATCACCTTCGATGAAACATTCTATACCAAATACCAAGCACAATATCACCACTTGCAGTGATGTCTTACTAGGAATGGAAACTGCTTGACCAACACAATGAGCCTTGCTAGAGGTGGCAACTGCTTGAACAACACAATAAGCCAATGTCCTGCTCTAAGTACGAGGTTGTCCAGTGTTTGTCATTCTGGGATGACATGACTGACAGTAGACAGGCCTTTGACACATATCACAAGCATCCATGATTCAAGGGAGTGGGGATAATACCCAAGTCACATCCGCCCATACAGTGCCATTCCAAGGCAAATGTCCAAAACACAGGATAACATCCTGACACCTACAGGACAACTGCATTGTATGCTTATGCTAACCAGTACTAGATGTGTAGCATCCATAATCACAGCTGCTCACTGTAGATCCAACAATGTGGAGTACTGACATCTGTGCAGTGAGGAACACCTGCCTGATGGCTCTGTAGTGCATAATAGCACTACCACCATATACCTCAGAACCAGACATGTGGGCCATAACACAGGTATGGGCTGCTCCAGGTGGTGGTGTCCCCACATACATAGAGGCCACTCACATGTACTAACTGGTACCCCCACGGAAGGCATCACAGATGTGTCATATGCAGGACACAGTGTCACATGCTGCATTCTAGGATGTAAAGCTCAGACACCACCATGCCCTTGGACAACCAACATACATCCATACATGTTGTAGGACATATAAGAGGACACCACCATGTGACCCCTGACCAGTGGACTGTACCAAGCTCTACATCAACTGTAGAGAGTACCCATGTACTGACACAGTTGCATCATGTGTTATGCAATGCAATGATACCACTGTCTGTAACCAGGTCAGCTGTACACATACCAGGGGCCCTCGGTTATTTACAGCATTAGCAGATGACTGTTGCTGTACACCAGTACACACCCTCATGTTTGGATATGACATACATGTACCTGCCCTGGGTATGTACCTGCCCCCCCCCACACACACACACACATGCACACACACACAAACACAAAACATACATGTAAATAGCATAGCTATTGTTGTCCTTTGTGCAAACAGGTGGCTACAGCCATTACTCACATATACATGAAATGTAGGTCCATGGCTGCTGAATGCTAACAGTATATAAGGTGTGATATCAATGTTGACAGAGGTAACATTCCCTCTCTACCGGTCACCCATTACACTTATCATATCATACAACAGTCCATGTGTCAAGTATGTCATTACACATGTCCACCAATTGCAATGCCTACAAACATGCCCAAATGACAGGATTGTAGGACCTACACACATGTACATGTAGTGGTGTGTGTTCAGATACCATGTGTGTGCAATTGCTGATGTATGCATGTGACATGTATCCTAGTACATCATGCAGTTGCAATGCAGCCTCAACATTGCCAACTGTATATGGTGGTATGCTGAATGTATGGAAAGATTTACCTCAGGTATTAACAGATGTGTGGAAATAACTAAGTGGTGGGGCATCTTTGCAGATAGATGTTTGCTGAGGACAGCTCACAGGTGTGTCACAAGCGGTCCTACAATAACCTGTGTAACCAGTAAGCAATGGTTTCATTAATTGAAGAACATAACACACAACTTAGACAGCAGTCAGTGTGACACCAAAGGTAAATCACTTGACACCTGTTAACAGTTAAGACATCCTTTGTGCATATATCAGCGCTGTTGCCAAAGGAAGCATCAGTACACTTTGCAACATGTGCAATACTGCTGTAAGTCTGTCATACATATCATGAGCTAGGCAGGTCTTTGATTCACAGTACTGGCATGTGTGGTTGCGTGTGTGTCCATATATGTCAAGTATGATGGGGAATACATCTCAATTGTTACTCACTCTCCTGTGCACTAGTGTACACATCTGTACAGACTGCAATGCAGAAAGCAGGACATAGGCAGGGGTGTGTATCTCACACATGTCGGGTATCTGTAGGTGCATGACATAGGTGTATTCAATAATGAATGCCACAGTGTGTGTATGTGTGCGTGTGTATGTATGGCTGTCTAGTCTCTGGACTGAGGATGAATGTTACCATACTGAACTGATAAGACCCATCCCCCCATCCAGGCAATGTAATCTACTATCTGTGTTGATGTCCCCGATCTTAGGCCATACTGACTACCTGTACATGTGTATTCTCTGTGGCGCATCATGTAGGTGCACAGTACTGTAATGATGATTTGCACATAGGCAGGGGTCCTCACCTCAACAGTAACAACTGTGTGTGAGTGTGTGTTACTGTGTCGGTGAATCCGAGAGTGTGTGGGTGTGTTACTGTGTCAATGACTACATGTGTGTCAATACCTGAGTGTGTGGGTGCAGTTGTGTGTTGGCATCCAGTCACGGGAATGTGTATTACTGCTTCCCAATAAGGCATCACACTTCCCACTGGCCTCTACCCTTGTAATCAGCTAGACCGCTCTCTTACCTTACCACTCCATGTAACTGTACCTGTGATGTCACCCAGTATGGATGTCATGTCTGTATCCAAAGTAGCTTAATACACAGCTATCATGCTCTTGCATCAGTAGACATGTTTGGAACGTGAGACATTCTCACTGTTATGTGGCAGATACACGTTGCATGCTGGTATATTCATACATACCTGTGAGTAGTCCACATTGACATATGGGACACTAACTGCAAACACTGACATCCACTGGCACATGCAATTAGACTTGTAGGAGGACAGCAGAACATCATGACCAACATGCAGTTACTGTTGTTACACAAGACACATACTGTTAACAGTAGGAAATGCATTGTACACCTGTAGTACATGGTATGTCTGCTGCCTGTCAACAGTACTCAACAATTGTAAACTACACTTATCTACCTAGTCTGTTCACCCTGTGCATCAGACCATATGAGCATGTCCCTGCACCGATGGTGTGGATGTCAGGGATGCAGTACAGGCATCATCATATGCACAGGGTGATAATGTTTGCCAGAGGCCTAGGCTGCACCATTGGATGACATCATGTGTGTGGTTTAGGGCCTTTGATCTAATTGGGTGTGCGTGGATGTTATGCATGTGTGTGTTGCGGTGCCCTACATATGTTTCCAGTGTGTGCGCATGTATGTATGCACACAATTCTGGCATGTGTCTGGCCTACACATGGGGTATTATTGACATTTGCAGACTGTACAAGCCAGGTTTTACAGTTCACGGTGTCTGGCCACAGACATGTGACCTGTGCCTGCCAGGGGTTGCACGGGTACTGCCAGGCAGAGGTGCAGATTGGGTACTGTCTGATGACGCTTCTCAACTGGAACTGTGTCCCTGTTGGGACCATCCCGGGAAACGTGCACATGGCCTGCTGTGTTGTGGTGTGGACAGCACAGCACCAGATGCACTGCTGCTGCTGCTACTGCCATTATGGGAGTGGACATGTGAGGTAGCTCATACACATAGACCTGAAACAGGTGATGTAACAGGCCTACGTCCACATGCCCGATGCCTCACTCCTACCAGATGTTCCAACACAGACAGCTCACGCTCTTGGATTGTCATGCCATGGTCAAGGACTCCAACCATATCACCCAACCATCTATCCAAAGCTTTAGTAATCTGCCGTTGAGCATTTACCATTGCCTGGATGTTGTTGTTTAAAGAACGGACAGCAGCCCTCTGAAGCCTCTGATCTTCTCTGTTGTGCCATTCAGTATGTGCCTGTGCCTCCATTACAGCCTGAAACATGCGTCTGGTGACACCAGCTGCTGCGCTCTGTCTTGCAGGAGCATGTTGGCCAGAGGTCCTCCTACAAGCAGCACTGGCCACGTGCCTGTGTGGGGCACCACCAGTCAGTTGGCTGGCACCATGGTGTGCAAGCACACCTTCCGTAGCCCCCACACTTTCCTGTTCCAAGCTACCACATGCCAACTGTCCTTCATCTATGGCCACTGGGGATGGGGTATGTGCAGGCATGGTATCTGTGTGCAGGGATGAGGGGGATATAGTTGGAATGACAACCAATGGCACAGTTTCAGCCCCTGACAGCCCTGCCTGTGCCTCAATCATGTGTTCATCATCACTGCTAGAGTCTGTGGGGATACTAACATCAAATGGACCGCAGGAGGGCAGCGCACCTACATCACCTGTGAGGACAGACAAGAACTGTACAATACAATCTATACAATAGACACACACACACACACAGACACACACACACACACACACACACACACACACACACACACACACACACACATGTGATATGACAGAAGGCATGTAACATGCATGTGATACAGCATACGGCATTCAGCGCAGACAATAATAGTGATGGTTATCATAAATCGCTGGGTTGCACACAACAGCATGCATGTGTCATAGCAGACGGCATGCAAATTATACAATCATAGTAGTAGTTAGCATACATCCCTGTGTTACAACATGTAAACCAGCACAGGTTAACAGTACACTTGCCTGATGTGTGGCATATGACCTTGACAATCACATGTAGTATGACATGTGTGATCTGCTGACATGTGCAATGACATGCATACATGTTTAACACAATGGTGTCCTGTCAAATATACAGTGGGGTAATGGTGTCCCAATGCAGTGTTGACTGTCTGCCCTACAGATATACTGCACATTTAGTTGATGTGCATGGCCATTGCAGGGAATCATGAGGCATCTCTATTGCTATACAATGTGAGTTACAGACACAGTTCATAGCCATGACTGTGTTCAGATACAATACATATATACTGTGGAATGTGACCCACGTCACTGAGGTGCATACACACTAAACCATGATGTGGAATGTGTGACACAGGTCACTGAAGGGTATACGGATGACACCCCTGCACATCTGCAACCATATTGCTGCTGCCTGGCAACTATGGCCAGACAGGATGAACACTTCGGTACACCATGTTCCACATGACATCTGTGTACCACACACACACACACACACACACACACACACACACACACACACACACACACACACACACACAAGGAGCAAGTATGACATTGATGTCCGACACCAGCAAGGGGAATGTACTGTATCTGTGGGCTGATGTGGATACTGTACAGGTGACTGCTGTTATCTTTTGACCCCCTCAAGATGTTCAACACATCTTATGTGGTGGATTGATGTCATGCCTACACAAGATGTGCACAGGCCTGTAGGATGCCTAGTGTTCCACATCTACAATATAACAATTACACAAAGCCCATAGTTGGACCATGTGTAGCCATTGTACGACAGGGTGTACACACTAGCACATCATGTCTACTGTGTGTGTTGCTTCATGTCTCTGGCCATCCTCCATGGCCATGTGTGTACATGTGTTGGCCAAATTATTGTGATGGGCACCTATTTCACATGTCTGTGTTGTCCCATATGACATACACCCATAGATATCATATGCTCCACTGACGACAGGGTTATGCAGACAAAGAGTGGTATGTGGGATATGTTTACATGTTAGTTAGGCAGTGTTGCAGCCAGGCCACTAGATGTCATGGACATGTCAAGATAGCACATCACATTATGTGACATTCATAGCAGGGCTACGATCCACACCAGGGAACCATGTGAGTTGGCCATACTCCAGCCCACTGTGTAGTACTGTCTGTATTCACCACATGTGTAGTTCTGATCTGTAGTGCATGTCCCTACAGTGAACAGCACCTCCACCATTGTATGCACAGCTGTCCAATCATCTGGCAATGACAGTTTGTGAGGATTCATGTTGGTGAGGTGATTCACATAGTTTGCAAGTGTTGCACATGGGTAGGCATTGTGATGCATTGCAGGTCCGACCTGTATATTTTGACATGACCATACATTATGTGCGCATGTGGTAAATGGCCACATGGCAGATAGATCTGTGCATTACGATGCCTGCTAAATAATAACAGTTGAGAGACACCTACCTCCACAATATCGGCTAAGGCTTGCGGATGTTGTTCTGCAGGTGTCCCCAGGTTGGCCAGTAGCTCCTCGGTATGCGTGAGTGGGGGCTGGTTGGTGGTACACCACCTGTTGCACCTTGTTCCCTGGCGATTGCATTCACACGGTGTTTTGCCCATCTAATGAGGTCTGTACAGTGTCTGTGCACCTGCTGGTATGTGCGATTATGGCCACCCACATCATTAACCCTCCTGCGAAGTTCCATCTACAGGGCATCCCACTGCTGTGCATCCTGTGGCACATGGCTGAAGAGGATATCATGATTGTCATGTAGGTATGGGATGAGGGCCTCATCCTCCAAGCAGGATAAGGGGGTAGCCTTACACGCGGCATACCTGGAAGACATAATGATGGAGACAGGTCACAGTAACTCACAGAGACATACACAGCTACAGCTGAACATACATGTGTATCAAATTTATTATGATTAAATAGTTGTATTTGCAAATCTACATGAAACTGACATCACTGACATGTTTGTGTCACACACATGTAACACTCAATGGCGAGTGGATATTATCACCATATATGTGTGTGTGTCACCTGATTACATTGCTCATACTCCATGTGGATGCTGTCTTGATGTGGGCATGTCTGTTTGCTTGTACTAGTGTTTCTACCTATCCGCACATGGCTGGATGTGTCCACATTAATGCAGTCGACCTTGATCCTGTGTATATGTCACATATAAAGACTTACACTGCCTTAACAGACATGACCTGTGACCCTGCAGATTTGCTCACGTAAGGGTTTACATGTATGTGTTCTGCCATATACATCTATATGGCACTGTACAGCAATTCAACATCCTGCCATGTATCACCTGTGTTGTACATGTGATACACATGGGACACTGGCTAGCCAGATGGTATTTGCAGGGATGGATATCAACTATAGCATGTACAGTCAAAGTCAACTAGTAGGTTATATGCCATGGGCCATGTATGAATCTAGGATGAAAGGTTACCTGGCTGTAGCCGACAGGCAGGTCTCTGGGGCCAGGTGGAGCAGTGCCACATTACTGATCCACAGGGTTAATGATACATTTACCCTGTGGTCATCACACCATGTCTGAGAGGGGAGCAATGTGCAGCTTTGCTGGACAGGAATGCATAGTATGGCAGGACTATGTAAAGTGTATGGGGCAAGGATCTGTCCAGCATGTGGTGATCCTAGTACTAGGAAGTGGATGTCCATGAAGTATGTGTTTGAGATCAGGATGTGTATGTGTACCATGTCCAACATCACTGGGTTGGACATGGATTTATTCAGGGTATGCATCATGCTACATAGTGGAGATGGGGAATGGGAAGGTTGGTGTAGGCCATCTGCACATGGCCAATACCCCTTAAAAGAAATATGTGATCTGATATGGGTCACTTGAGTGTTGTGTATGGCTGGACAATGATCTCTATATTCATGGATGGCACCCTGTCATGATTAGGGTTGCCACATATGACTACCTGACAGGTGTGCTGATGTGGCTATCACAGGAAAGACAACTGCCCAGCTGCATCCCTTACACAGTGTCCATTATGTTGACTGCTGCCTAGGTGGTAGTTCATGGGTACAGGGTTATTAACATAGTGGTGACAATGCAATATGTAGCTGTCAGACTGTGGCCATATGTCACACACACACCTCACTCACAAAGCCACTTCTGTATGCTGTTCACAACACTCTTGAGTTGGCTATTGCTCCTAGGTCATAGTCATTTGCATACTTCAATAGGCAGATGCCTTCTGTTTGTCTGTGTGGTATGGACTACAGTGAGGGGGAATACAATTAATTAACCCTGTCTTACTGTAGCTGGCACTGGTGTGATGAGCATGTATTATTCAGACACCTTCTGTAGTGTTAGTTCTGCCAGCAGTCCCATTGCGAAACACTCCTGTGACATAGGAATGTACATCTAGTATTTTGAGTGTAGGTGGAATACAGTATGGGTGATAATGTCTTATGACCTGGCAAGGTTATGATATGCAGTGTGAAATCAACCTTTCTGTCATCTACATCTGTACTGCTGACATCAAATGATTTGATCAAGGTTCATGGCCTTTCAGACCAGAATCAGCAGGGTAGTAGTGCAGTAGTTCCCATTATCAGTGGTGTCTCCCCCTTTGTGGGTTGTGATACCTGTCGGTGTACACCATTCAGTGTGTACACAGCCTGACATGGAGCTATGTTTTACATGATGCGTACGTGGAGAGCAACTTGATTTGCCATATGTGTATGATACAACCTGTGATGTGGACAGGTCCAATGCAGCCTGAGTGCAGCTTGTACCTGCATAGTTGTGGGTACAGGGGCTCTGTGGTGTACATGGATATATGATTGTGCACCTGTTTGGGGGGACAGTGTGTTTATGTTATCCAAGACCCTATCTGGATTGCTTATTCTTGCTCAGCACTTGTTCAGAACTTGTAAGCACTACGTAAGCTAATAATTACTATAGCACTCAATCTTCCTCATTACCTAGAGGTAAACAGGTTTTGTACATACTTTTCTCATTTGCTTACAGTAAAATAGCTTGTACTCACTTTCCTCACTTATCTAGGGGAAATTTGTTTTATATTCAGGCATGTCCAAGGGTCAGCTGCCAGTGTTCTCTCCTGTCTATCTGATGAATCTGGACATCTAGAGGCAATGTAGACATTGCCTCATGTACACAGACAACCCTCTCCACCTACCACCTAACACTACAACCTGTGAGAGATGCACGTATCTAGCCAAACTTGAGGTAAAGCTCTCTCCAACCAAGACTGACCCTGACAGTCATGTGGAGAAGGTAAACATTCGCACCACACCACACTCATCACATAGTCTCACTGAATCTACCCCACCATTAACTGAGAAAACTACTCATGTACCAACTCATTAGCTCAACGCTTTCTGGAATTCATACACACCAATGCCCTGGATCAACATATCCACACACCCACCAGGGGCAACAATATCCTAGACCTAGGCATTACCAACATGAGTGACCAGTGTTCCACACCTGAAGTCAACTCCTCATTGGTCCGATCCGACCATAAGCTGAATACCATTGATATCCACATCCCGCCCCCACCCCCCATTAAGGGAACCACAGTATAATATGTCTACAAAGTCAACTTCATGCTTCTTAAGACAGATGTGGTGAACGTCATGACACCCATGCAGATGGACAATACTGTTACAACTGCTGAATCCTACACAAATGCACTCTATAAGCACTTACATGTGTGCATGGATTGTGCTATCCCAAACAGAACCAAGATGCTATACTCCTAATTAAGGGAGCCAATCTGGTGGTCCCCTGCCATAAACAAACTGTACAACAGGAGGAAGACACTGTTGCAAAAGAGAGTACAATCCCATGCATGGAGGAGCTCCCTGGTCAGCCTCAATAAGAAGGTGAGATCCCTTATAAGATCCTCTAAAGCTAGCTACGAAAACAAAACCGCCACTAATTCCAACAACAACCACAAAGCATTATATAGCTATGTCAAATATCTCAATGTCAACACCCAGATCTGCTCTGAGTTACAGCACAAAGGCACGAACATTACAGAATCAACTGATATTGCCAACATCCTGGCAGTGCTACCTTTTCCCCCTCTCACCCCCTAAAGGGCCCATATCTATACAGGAAGAGTGCAGAGTCCCTGTACTCACAACTACGCAGGTAAAAGCTGCACACTCTAAAGGCAATATCACAGCATCCATCAACATGGGACAACATCCCAGGCTGCGTTTTACACAAACTTCAGAATGTACTGGCTCCCCATCTACACACCATGTTCAATAATAGCCTTGCATCGGGCTTTGTGCCCCCTGAATGGCACACAGCAACAGTTATCTCACTCCACAAAGGTGGTGCCAAAATGGACTATGGGACCTATTGCCCTATAGGCCTGACTAGCCTGGTCTGCAAGGCAATGGAGCACATCATCATGGATCTCAGTCACAGAGACATTGGGTACCTCCAAACCCTCGACCCCTCCCAGTTTGGCTTTGCTAAGGGTAGACCATGCCTCCTAAACCTGGTGGACTTCTTAGAGACAGTTACCAAGGCATTAGATGAGGGTAAGGAGGTCCACACAGCCTACCTAGATCTCTCAAAGGCTTTCAACACCATTCCTCATTCTGGTATTATCGACATACCCATCCACCTGAACATTAACCCCTACATCATGTGATGGTTTGCAAAGTGGCTCACGGACAGAACCCACACAGTGGGAGTTGCATACACTAGGTCTGAATGTATACCAGTTACAAGTGGCATCCCCCGGGCTCAGTCCTAGGACCCCTCATGTTCGGTATATAATTCTCTGATGTACAGGCAAGCACAGGAGGGCTTTAGCTGAAAAGGTTTGCAGATGACTGCAAACTAGGGGACATAATTGTTTCCCCAGCTGTTACAGACACCCTCCAGAACGGTTGCATTGAGACAGATACCTGGTGTCAATATCATGGCCTCAAGCTGAATGCCAAAGATTTCATAGTCATCCCCTTTGGATATAACTAATTACCCATGGACTATCACATATTCGCTAGTCCCCTACATACAGAAAAGGTAATAAGGGATCTGGGAACCCCAGTAGATAGCAATCTCTCCTTCGATACCCATAATGACAAGGTGGTTAGAATATCCTTCTACGTGGCCCCCCTAATCTCTAATGGGTTCACATCCAGAACAAAGGAGGCCATTGTGCCTCTCTACTCATGACTTATTAGACCCATTAAAGGATACAACACCCCATTTGGGATATACCTTACAAGACAACTGCAACAGCTTGGAAGACCACAACAGTACCACACAAAGAGGATTACTGACCTCAAACAGATGACCTATGCAACCCAACCTAAGAAACTCCAGCTGTACTCAGTTGCATACCACATACTCACAAGTGATCTCTGCTTGACATACAAGGCCCATGTCCAACCCAGTATTGCTGGATATGCTCCACCTAAACAGAGGCCCCTGAGAGCCACATGCTCTAGGGATATACACCTAACCACAACGATGACTAGGACGTGCTGGACAGATAGATCCCTGAACCAGAGACTCCCCATGCTTTGGAACATGATTCCAATGTACATCAGGCAGGGCCCCTCACTAGCACTCTTCAAGGGAAACCTTGACTTGTGGATGGGAGACAGGCATGTACCCCGGGGATCACTGCAGTGGCTCTGCTGGACAGAGGCACAGGGAACTAATGGCTCTGCCGTTCAGAGGCACAGGGTACTAACCTATGGGGGTTGCAAAAGCAAACACACTCTAGCTAGGCTTATAAATACCCTTGGTAAGACAGCCTAGTACCTACCTTTGCACTTATTACATGTCTTATTTGCATGGATAGTTAACTAGCTCTTCCATTTTACTTTGCCATCATGCTGATAAACTGTCGGGTGACAACAAGTCATATGTATCCTGTCATTGTGTATTGTAAATGCCAATAGACATAACTAATGTTTGCCTAACATAACAGTAATGCTATGTAACTTGTAATACATATCTGCCTACAATACTGTACATTACACAGTTATTGGCACAATATCCCACAATGCAAATCATAATTGCACAGTGGGCCAACCTTCGACATATTATTCTTCGTAATACACCCATACATATGGCTACTGTTACAATATATCAACATATGCTATCCCCTGTTATAGCACATACTTGTTGAACCAGCCCTACCACTGACAGCGGCTGGTGAGGAATATTTGTGTTCAAAGCCCTTATATAGCATCCCTTGTGGTATATGCGGTGTTTGCCTTGTGACCTACAGCAGTACACACATAAATACTACAAGCGTTACTATGCTCAACAATACATCACTACAAGATAACTGTTTCCACTATATGGATTGCTTGCACTTTAAATATTACAGAACAGGTACCAAATACACAGACATACTGAGTGTTCTACATACCTTATTAGTAACCCGAGGTGTCGTTTACTGTTGATTCAATCCTTTTCACTTTGTGTTTCAATCTTCTTTGTAATGTTCTGCTGGTATATACGGATGGTTTGAATGTGTGATAAACCATCCTTTTCTAGTTAAATATCAGTAACATGTGCTATCCTGACCACCAATTGGTGTTCCAAAGTAGTTAATTAGATGCACATCAGCTGTGCAGCTACTCCATTAGCCGATACCATGGCAACAGTGGTGTATAATTGAGTACTCCACTTGGGCGTTGTCCCTTTGCCTTACTTTCGAGGAAGACAGCCTGGATGTGTTGATTGTTATGTGTTTCAACAGCTATATGAAGACAGACAGAGATATATTAGCTTCATGACTCCCATGGATTGTGTGTAACGGCTAGATGATTTTGTTCTACATGTGAGTACAGCTGTTATATTTCAGAACATTGCTACTTATGCAGGATTTGTTTGTTTCTGATACTTCTGCAGATGTTTCAGTTTGGCAAGGATGTTTGGGCAGCTCAAGGCTGTATGGTTATGCATGAACTGTTATGTGGTTGACAGTGTGCTCACCAGACATCCTTGATTTGGTGCACATGTGTATCATACTGTGGTGTTACTCAGTAATTGGTAACACTTCCTGGTGTACTCACAACCCTCTGAAACGGGATTAGTGCAAACAAACCCTGTAACATCAGCAGCTGTTCCATTGTATAACAGCAACTATTTCACATAGGGCCATGTTAGTGTGTCTCTGACAAGGTATGTTAAGGCTTCTGCAGATGTCGTACAGTGAGTGAATGATTTGTGATGTTATTACAGTTTGTATTGTAATTTGTTTGGGTGTGGGGGTGATGTTGCTGGGTGTACATAGCAGATGCAGGTGTGTAGGAACTGCTTTTATACATAATCGATATGTGCGTGAGGGTTCCTTCCCTATTTGAACACCTATCCATTAGTGGACTAATACTATGGTAATTGCAGGCTGATTCATTAAGGCACTGTTAAGTGGTTCCTGTATAGCATGCAGGTGATGTTAGTCCTTGAATCCTTTTGGCAATACATCGGAATGTAATAAAGTGTTGCTACATGAAAGCTGTGTATTTCTGTCATAGGTATTTGCAGTCATTGGAGTTGTGTTGGTGACTGACCCTCTTTGGCTAGGGATGCCACCTTTTCATATGGACATAGTGGGGCATTTTTGGGACACACATTAGATTTTACAGGCCGACACAAACCCATGGTCAGTACAAGGGATAGAACTTTCCTTTCTTGCCTAAATATAAGCTTATTCTTGTAGCAGTTTAGTTGCTTATCCCCTTTCTTGTAACATGTAGGTATTTTGGATACAGAAAGAACTATTGAATGCAACTATTACATTACATATGGGACATAATTATGTCCTACAATCTCAGGACATTTGCCACGTTTAATATATTTGGTCAGGACGCAATCGCCCAAAGAGGGACTGTCCCTTGCAAAGTGGGACAGGTGGTAACCCTATCATTGGCTCATGTCCATAGCACATATTTGTAATAGTGTATAGGCATATACACTCCATATCCTTTGTTCATAAAGGTTGGTCATGGCGGAATGTGCGATTGCTATGGCCCATGTTATACTCATATATGAACACTTCAACCGCTGTATACGGGATACCTATGGAATCCCAAAACCACACAATTCTGATGCCCACAGTACCGGGCCCAGACTCCCATACCCCACATTACCGACAGTGACAGTAACTCGCGAAAGTAACACGAACATGGAACACACACACACGCACACACAGACACACTGCTACCCAACACATCCATACAAACCATCCTACACTACGTATGAACAGGTGGGCAAACCCCCCTACACCCCCATGTGGGTGCTTGCGACCCCCCCCATACCTCCCACTTTAATATTCTACCTCCTTGATCACACAAACAGATGCACAAAGCTAACCCACACCCACACATTACAGTCCCCCAGGAACACACACCACACTCAAAACACACACTTACACACACTACAGCCCTCAGAGACACACTTACACACAGTAACCTACCAGAACTGCAACACCAGAAGCACTGACTAACTGTCCCTTAACATCGTGATTTTAAACCTCGCACTTCTGGTGTTTCAGTACTGTGTTCTTTCGGACTTTAAGCCTCGTGATTACGCGCGTTGGTATGTCAAGCAGTCGGTATGTGGTAGGTGTCACATTTATATGTACCTCCATGGTAATGTAGATGTTGTTAACCTATCTATATATCTACATATATATGTATATCCCCATATATCGACATATATCTCTCTCTCCCTCTCTCTCTTGCTCTCT
Organism: Protopterus annectens; assembly: GCF_019279795.1. NCBI lineage: Eukaryota > Metazoa > Chordata > Ceratodontiformes > Protopteridae > Protopterus > Protopterus annectens. The sequence continues at coordinate 294,971,306 of NC_056738.1, read as the reverse complement.
CTGTATATATGTTGATGTATATATATATATATATATATATATATATATATATATATATATATATATATAAAACATACACCTTTCATTGGGTAAATGCCGGTTTGTCCTATTTCCACACATTCCTACCTTTTGTGTTTTATCCTGTCAGTATACACAACTGACATTGGTACATCTCAGGTAGCTTAGTGATATGTTATTGTGAAGATTGTGTACATGGTTGCGTGTTCTAATCCTGGCAGTGGTATTTTACCTCTCAGAGCAGGCACTGGTAGTGCAAGGGTGATAAACGCACATTTCAGCAATTATGTGTTCCACATGCTTATTATTCTGTGGAATACAACCTATATATGCAAGCTGTGGTTAAGGTATACTATGTAACATGTAAATCATCTGAGATGATTCCTTTCATGGATACTCCCCATTATTTGGAACTACATCCCTGATTACATTATACAAAACCCCTCACTAACACTCCAGGGAATCCTTGCAGAGTGGGTGGGGAACAGTGGATACACCCCAGGGATCCCGCAATTGGCTCTGCTCCACAGAGGGACAGTTAGTTAATCAATGGGGTGGCGACAGCAGACACTTTTTGACTATGCTTATGAGTGGCCTCGGGCAGTTAGGTATGTACCTACCTATGTATCTATGAACCTATACATACAGTATGGACACATACTGATAGCTTAATTTACTGTTCAGGTATTGACTTACCTTGTGCCAATGGCAGTTGTGTGTACAGTAGTTAATGGCTAGCTATGTAGGATGCACACAGTAGACCACCTATACATGACAATTTACAGGTGGTCGTGTGTGTGTGTGCCATCCATGTTTGCTGTGTGCGCAGGTTGAGAAGGGTGTCAGTCCGTAAGTGCCTACACTGTTAGTGTGTGTGTTATACATTCCCTCTTTGCCAAGGCATTGGCATACTGGGCACGCCTCTGTCTGCCTACTGGGGCTGGCACAGGGTGTTTGTGGTCTGAGTCCCTCTGTGCCTGTGGTGCCATGGGCAATGGTGATGGGCTGTGAGGGCCTTCACCATTCTGTCCCTGCTGCAACTGTTTCTGCAGGATCATATTGTGTAGCATGGCACATACTATGAAGATGTGGGCACACGTGCCTGGAGAGTACTGCAAAGCTCCAGCAGATATGTCCAAGCAATGGAACCGTGATTTCAGCATCCCAAACACATGCTCTATGATGATTCTGGTTTCTGCGTGTGCCTCATTATGGCATTCTTGCGTGGCTGTGTGTGAATTTCTGATGGGAGTCATCATCCATGATTCCAGTGCATAGCCAGCATCCCTCACCAAGTGGCCATATGGGATGTCTCCCCTGGCAAATACCTGATACAGCTGTGAGGCATGCCAAATGTGGGAGTCGTGATAGCTTCCAGGGCTGCCAGCACACACATCCATGATAATGCCCTGGGCATTGCACATGACCTGGCAGTTGATGGAGGGGTATCCCTTGCAGTTTATGTAGCACCTACCCTGCTCACCAGGTGGTGATTTGATGTGTATGTGTGTGCAGACTATTGCACCCAGTACCTCCGGGTAACATGCCACACTGTGGAAGAGATGCATATTACTGGCCAATTCCTCCTGCATTTGGGGGAAGTATATGTGCTCATTGGCATGTGGTAACATGGCATCCAGGAACTGGTGGAGTACCCTGGATGCTGATGCCTGTGAGATCCCCATGATATCCCCAGTTGGCCTTTGGAAGGTACCTGTGGCTAGTATTCTCAAGCTTACACAAACCTTCGTGTCCACTGGGATGGGTTCCCCCCTGTTACTTCTGGCTCTGAGACGTGGCTGGCATAGCTCAACAAGTTGCTGTATGGTGTCCCTGTCCACCCTATAATGCTCTACTATCTCCAGATCATGTAGCCCCTGGTAGGTTACCATGGCTCTGAACACTCTTCTCCTCCTCCGGTGCCTGAGATGATTGTCAGCATCATCCTCTACACCACTGTCAGTCTCCAACACATGCTGGTGAATCAAAGCTATGGCACCCCTAACATGTACATATTAAAAGTTCCCCGTCTGTATACACCAATGGTGCAGAGTGTCTGGGAATACACAAGTGTATGTGTGGGGCTTTCACACCTTATACTATTGTGCAATGGATGATGCTGGTGTAATTGGGTGTGTATGTGCAAGTCCAGCTGCGGGGTATCTTAATTATTGGTTTTACAGCAGTTACTGCTATTGTGGGGTCTTTGGTGTTGACTTACGCTTGGCTGCTGTGATTCATCTATTGCCCTTTACTTCACTTTTCAACCCGATTCCCCTCCCATTGTCAGGCATGCATCTAGCTGCCAGCTTTCTTGTTTTATACTTTCACAACCCAGGATTGTGTTGGGAAATGTGCTATGTAGCTGATCTACTGAAAGTTTCCTTTGTTCTGCTGTGACAGTCCTCTTTTCTTTGCTGTACTGCACCTCCCATTTCTTGTTCTGCACGTAGCTGCTAGCAGCTTTGTTAGCTGTTGTCAATGGCCCACTGTGAGTTCCTAGGTGTTAATTACTCATTTTTACTCCAGTTACCATGCTGCAGCATTTCCTTATTGTCTTCCTGTATCCTTCCTGTTTCAGCTGTGGTGCGTGCCTCGCACAGCCGTTTACCGGGTTTCGAGCACGTTTTCATCCTCGTTCACATGCACTTTCAGTTACCTTGTGTGCTCTCACCTAAGCAAAGTTATGGCTACTTCCACTCCCCTATCCTGTGGCTTTGCTTAGCAACAGGCAACCTGGATTAGCAATGCTCCAATGTGCTTACAGCTACAGTCTCGCAACCCTCTCTTGATGTCATGTTTGCCTCCAGTTCACTCCTCGGTGTTGTACTGCTACACCATGTGGTCCATCCTTAAGCCGGCGGGGCATTTGCGATTCAGTATTACTTGACTCATTTGCATGGCATTGACTACTAATTCCTAGTTACCACGCCTAATACTGTCACAGACCCTTAGCAACCCTTGCGCCATGGTTGTGGTGTAGCATGCGTGCCATTGACTATTATGGGGAATTCATAAATTGTGTTACATTGCACTTTTATGACATCTAAATATATTTTCCTTGTGATCCCGTTTGTGCACCGATGCACTGTGCTTTTACTTTGCATTAGTGTGGCCATGACATTAAATGTTATTTTTTATGTGTTGTGCATGTTTTTTTATGCCATTGGCTATATATTTAGCTATTGGCATATATTAACATTATAATACGTAAGTTTGGTCCGCTTTCATGGCTCCAATTTTATGTTTGAAAAAATGTAAACCGTTTTTTTTTGGTTTACATTTCTTCATGCTTACGCTACACCTGCACCACTTCATGAATCGCTATATACCTTCATTTGCATGCTACACTGCTGCACATGGGGTAATTAGCATACATGCACTAGGAGCTGTGCAGCTCTAGTGTACGCTGGTAGTGCACATGGAAACAGCTCGTACCTGAACCACTCAGCGGCCATATTTGGTGCTTGATCGCCGATGCTAGACCGGCGCCTGACACAAGCTTCATGAATCACAGGAAGTGTCTCTTAGGAAGTCTCTATGAATGTCTCAGTATCTGTATTTATTATTTTGTTAACTGGGTAGGTAGACAATTCTGAGGATCATTTTCAGCCACATTCTGGGCCATGTAGGCAAGTACATACAGAAGATAAAACTAGATGCAAAGTTCAACTTCAGAACAAAACTCTTCAATTCAATATGCAAAACTGTTTTGTAAACCTTACTTTTCAGCTTCTTTGGCATTCTTCTGTCGTACACTATACCTGACACTATGCCAGTTGGCTGCAGCCCCTCTGATTCTAGTTTTTACTTCTTCATTCAGACTTTCTGTCTCCTCAACCATCTGTCCCAGCTATTTGAAGCTATTAACCTGTTCGACTATCTTCCCTTCTATCTCAATTCTCAGCTTCTTCTGATTCTCCGAATTTTCTGCCATTATCACTGTCTTATCTGTGCTTAGTTTCATCCCATGTGCCTTTAGTTTTGCATTCCATTCTCCTATCCTTTGATGAAGTTCTTCCTCAAAGTTTTCCTGTAATGCCACATCATCTGCATACAGCAGCTTTGTTAGTCTGTCACCACCAACTTGTTTGCTAATGCAGTCCATCAGCAGTATGAACAGCAGTGACCTCAGAGTTGAACCCTGTTGTACACCCACTTTCACTGGGAAATCCTCTGTGAGACCAAACACTGTTTGTGCTTGAGTTATTAGGTCTTTGACTATAACATGCACTCATTCTACCAATGTTTCTGGGACTCTGAACAACCACAGTGCTACCCAAATCAGCTTTCTTGGGACCTTGTCACATGTTTCTTTCTAAGTCTAGGAATCCACAGTTGAACATTTCCCTCATCTCTGGCTTTCTTCTCAAGTATCTGTCTCACTGCAAACATCGGGTCAGTTGTGCTGCATCCTGATCTGAACCAAGCTGTTCATCTGTTTATCAGTCCCCCTCACCAGACCTTTCTTGCCTTTGATGCCTCTGTACCGCCCACAGTTGTGGATGTCCCCTTTGCTCTAGTACAATGGCACGACTATGCTTATTGTCCAGTCATCTGTGATACAACTTTCTCTGCACACTGCTATGACTACCCCCAGGAACTATTTCTTCCCTATCTTACCCAGCATCTTTGTCATATCTGCTGTGACCTCATCTGAGCCTGCTGCTTTCCTTGACTTCATTTTCTTAGTGTTCTTGTTACTTCTTCTAGAGTGGGCTCCTCTTCTTGTCTTACTGAAGGCTGTTTCTGTGATAATACAGTTTCTGTGGGGATTTATTCATTCAGAAGCTGCTTGAAGTGCTCCTTCTATTGCTCTTTGCTGCCCTGTGCAGGTTGCTGCTGGCATCCCTTATGACGGGTGTCTGACTCTCTTCTTTATATTTCTGTCTTTGCCTTGTAACCTTATATAGTTTCTTTGTGCCTCCTACTGATGCACATCCCAGAAGCAAGTAGAGTGCCTCTGATGCCCTGTTTTTGCTATTGTGACTGCTCTCTTAATCTCTTTGTTAGTCAACCAGTATTCCTTCCTAGCCTGGTCTGTCTTTTCTATCTCCCACTTTTTCCTGCACTCCTTCTTTCTTTTGATGACTTCCTGGACTTCTGCATTCCATCACCAGCTTTCCTTATGTACCTTATTTTCATACCAGGCTTGGCCACATATCTGTCCTGTAATCCTCACACATGCTGTTTTAGTGTGCTGCCACTCTTCTTCAACTCTACCTATTTCTTCCTCTTCTTTGGGTGCCAGAGCCCTGAGTAATTCCTTGAACTGTTGTGCTTTTTCTACATTCAAATTCCAGGTTTTCAGCCTAGTCTCTGTTGACTTTACAGCCTTCTCGGACCACTGCTTGCAGCTGATTGTGGCAGCCAGTTATTTATGCTGTGAGCCAACTGTTTCACTGGGTATAACTTTGCAATCCCTGATCCTATCTCAGTGTCCTTTCCTTACCAGGAAAAAGTCTACCTGAGTTGAATGTTGGCCAATCTTATATGTGATCTTGTGACTGTTTCTCTTTTTGAACCATGTGTTGGTTACTATCAAGCCATTTGCCAAGCAGAAGTTTAGAATGTCCTCCTCTCCTTCTTTATTCCTGTTTCCCCACCCATGTGGACCCAGGCAGTTCTCATATTCTGTTCTGTCTGTCTGTCCAGATATGTGCAGTCGAGCCACCCATTATCATTACCAATTCATGTTGTCCTGCTTTATTTAGTAGCTCCTGCAACTGCTGTATGAATGCACTCTTTTCCTCACTATCACAACCCTGCTGTGAGACATAGGCTGAAATTATGAATACTGCCCTATCATTATACTGGAGTTTGACTGCCATGAGTCTGTCACTAATTTTGATGACATTTCTCACTGCCTTCTGAAGCTTCTCTCTCACCACAATTCCCACATCATTTCTAGTCTGTCCTCCTCCTGAGTAGTGCTTTTTCTACATTCAAATTCCAGGTTTTCAGCCTAGTCTCTGTTGACTTTACAGCCTTCTCGGACCACTGCTTGCAGCTGATTGTGGCAGCCAGTTATTTATGCTGTGAGCCAACTGTTTCACTGGGTATAACTTTGCAATCCCTGATCCTATCTCAGTGTCCTTTCCTTACCAGGAAAAAGTCTACCTGAGTTGAATGTTGGCCAATCTTATATGTGATCTTGTGACTGTTTCTCTTTTTGAACCATGTGTTGGTTACTATCAAGCCATTTGCCAAGCAGAAGTTTAGAATGTCCTCCTCTCCTTCTTTATTCCTGTTTCCCCACCCATGTGGACCCAGGCAGTTCTCATATTCTGTTCTGTCTGTCTGTCCAGATATGTGCAGTCGAGCCACCCATTATCATTACCAATTCATGTTGTCCTGCTTTATTTAGTAGCTCCTGCAACTGCTGTATGAATGCACTCTTTTCCTCACTATCACAACCCTGCTGTGAGACATAGGCTGAAATTATGAATACTGCCCTATCATTATACTGGAGTTTGACTGCCATGAGTCTGTCACTAATTTTGATGACATTTCTCACTGCCTTCTGAAGCTTCTCTCTCACCACAATTCCCACATCATTTCTAGTCTGTCCTCCTCCTGAGTAGTGGATTCTGTATCCCAAGCCAAGTGACACTGTCCTTCCATATTGTCTCTTGGATACATAGGATGCCCAACCTCCTCTGTATCATCATGTCATGCACTTCTAAGCTCCATCCTGTCAGTGAGCTTACACTGAGTGCAGTGATTTTTAGTTCGTTTGGCAGGTTGTTGTTTTATGTCTAACTTTTGCTCAACAGAGCTATCCTAGGAAACCCATGCTGGGCAACTGGACACCATCTGGCAGCTTATTGACCGAAGGCTGCTGGGCTTTATGGTGGCCACATACATCCCTCCTATCACTAGCATGGGTCCCTGGTGTAGGTCACAGTAGGCTGGTTCCTCAACCTACTTATCATCAGCAAATACCCATGACCGCTGAATGATATTAGTCAACATGACCAAATCACCAAGAGCCATATTTTGCACCATTGAGTAGCTAGCCCTGCCAAAGCCATGCAGTCTGTGATCCATGTTCTCCTATCTTGAAAACACTGTGCACCAAAGTAGATGCCCAAAGCTGCTGGTCTACATAACTCTTCCCCTTATAGGGCGCAATGTAGAGTTTGTGTTGTTGCCCACAGCTCCATTTATTGGTAAGATTGAGATGGAAACACTCAGCATATTTTGGGAGGTGGGAGAAATTCCACAAAGACTCAGGGAGAACATACAAATGCCAATCAAACACTGGTAGGAGGTCAGGATAGAATCATGTATATTGTGCATGGGAGGCAAAGACCTTAATCATTATTCCAACTGGTCTCTAGATTACTGTCCCAAGACATGTATAAAACCACTACATGGTTTCCTCAACAATACCTGTCACTATTTCTACTGTACACTTGTTCCACCAATTAGTATTTTAATTAAAGCTGCAAAATCATACTCCTTGAGAAGAAGTGTGCCACCTCTGCCACAGAGGAATTGAACAGAGAATACTAAATATCTTCCTCCTCATCCAATAATTCTTCATCCATTTGGGGGACGAGTTGTGGGAACACATGGAAAATTCAGCTTCTGACAAACATCACATGATCTTTTAATCTCAAAGTGTTGCTTCCTGGGCTTTCAAATCATTGTTTCCAGCCATCCTTTAACAGGTGTTCAAGAAGAATTTAATGGCTTCGTTGTGTCTAATAAAACATACATTTTAGTGCTCAATGGACTTGCAATCCACATAGATAGAACATCCAGAAAATCATCTGGTTGCTCAACATACTCAGAATGTGTAGTAGTCAAGCTTTCTGCATGTACAATGTCACCAAAGGTATTAATTATCACAAGCAAGTTTTATCTTTCTAACACCATAGAACAAGTTCAAAACCTTTTTCATTTATAGAAGAATGTCATAGCAACCACAGATAATTTGCAGCCTGCATGCATCTTCTTCTGCAGTGCAGCATCCTGAGCATGTAATAAAATTATTATGAAGCACGTTGGTATTCCTCTGATAAGACATTTCCACTATTACTGGTCTCTGCATCTTTTACCAAGGGAATTACTTCTTACAACATGGAAGCCAAGGGTTTAATGACTTTTTTAAAGAAAGGATATAAAATGAATATTGATTCTACTTGTCAGTGTTCTGTAGATCTTTCATTTTAATTCAAAGAAAATAACGTATTCTTATTTAATTTTCAAAGTATAATTTGTGTTTACTGCTTTTTTCAGTTAATACTGCCTGGCGGTGCTCTAATCATTGATTGAGGAGCAGCAGCTGCTTGTGAGAAGCTTCAGTACTGTCCTTTAAAGTTCCTTGCCCCATAACACTCATTTCAGTAAGACTGAGAGTAAATTATTTGAACACTGCAGGTTATTGACATCTTTTTTCTATGGCCATTGCAGTTTTATTCCTTGATGTAGTGTCTCAGCTGGAGCTATGCTTGAGTAGTAAAATATATATATATATATATATTAAAATAGAAATATATAGTCCTTAACTGACAATCAAAGCTTGACTCTGGTTATGGGCAGCGTGTAAATAATTTAATACAGTAAGTAATGCCCCTGCAAATTCTTTAAATTAACTTGCATAAATGGAGCAGTACAGCCCATCTAAAAAGTCATCCTGTCTCATGTTCATCCTTGTCAGTGTCCTTTAATTTATCTGTATTGACAAAATATGGTATACTTCTGGTTAATAATTCCTTTTCTTTCTGCTAGCAATTTACACACAGCACCACTTCTTAGTTTTCTGAAACTTCTATGAGCTGTTTTAAGATGACAAACTATAAAAATGCCACATTTCTGAATGACATCTTTCATCTAATAGTCTGTTCTAGAGTTCTAATTCATAACTTCCTTAACAGGAGTGGAATAAGTCATACTCTGAAGAAATATTCTGATATCAGTGTTTTTGTGAGGAAATCAACAGTGTAAGATTTCAGAGATATTGTGAGCTGTATGATTACATTTAACTTTCCATACAAGCCAGTATAATTTCAAATCTGGTTTCCATGACAGTTTTGATTGAGAGTGTACACAGAACATTTACTCACATTTATTAGCTAATGTATTACTTGCAACAGTGTATGGCCTCTTAGGAATAATGTATAAAGTGCCTCTGAATTATTCTAAGACAATCCATGGTAACAGAACTAAAACAAAAGCTTTTGAACAGGATACTATAGCCACAAAATTAAAGAAATATAATCAATGCATTTACTTTCAAGAGTTTATAAGTTTGGAAATATTCAATACATTTCTCAGTGGATGAGTGAAAACATGTGTCAAATGCAGCTGCCAGGAATTTTCTCAGTACATATAAACTTTGCAGAAAATTGAAAGTGGTTGATCCAGAAATTTAGTCCATTAACTGGTGTGAATGAAAAAGTCATGAATCTTGAAATGGTTTAGTGTTACATAAATATACCCTCATTGGGAAGTAATCCTAAAGATACTTACCTCTTTCTCATTTCTTCATGAAATACAACAAGGTAGATAATTACATGTTGATTTCAAAATGTCTTGAACATATTTTACTGCCTTATTTTTCTTAATGAGATGAAAGACAGAGCAGAAATAAAAAAGAAGCTCAGCAGTTGTCAGCATAGAAAGAATTTGTTTATTCACCATTTTGCTATACTACCTTAATCAGGTGAATGTCAGAGAGTAAATAACCAAGCTGTGCAAATTCATTAAGTGGCGTAACAAATTAATTAATGAGAGACAGTACAACAGGTTTGGTACTTTGTGTTATAAGAAATGATAAAACATGATAGAGACAATTAGGAGACATAGACCTGAACTTATCAAAAGCTATGAATATGTTAAAGGCTACTACAACTTATTTACAAGCATTAGCCAAGGAAAGCTATTCACTTAAGTTAAACTGTGTGTCAAATAAAAAGGCCAAACTCGTGTATTTAATTCAAATAAAAAGGCCAAACTGATACATTTAATTATTATTTATTATTGATCTCCATTTGTTAACTGGAATAATTTGACAAAGTTATAATACCTGCTATTTTTTAAAGCTTTGTTAAAGCATTTTTGGGTGGAAAGATTTTCAATGTTAGTAAGGACTAAAGCAGCATACAGCAAGCTAGCAACAAGAAGTGTTTTTTCAGGTGCTTGCAAAACTTGTTCTATAAAATGTGTTTCTACATTATTCCTACTTTTTGTTAGTTTTGTGAATGATGTAACAATATGGTGATTAAAAATCAGTTTCTTATCTATGTGTGTTACTCGCTCAATAGCAGTGCTTCTTAGAGATTAAATTTACTGGGATAAACAGACTTTTATATTTTATATTTAGTAGCAGTTGAGAATCTATTAGTAATATTTTTAGAGTGTGAATAGATTTTCATGTTATGCTTTAAAGCTGAATTAATATTTTAACTGATCATATTACTGTTGAGTGGTATTCATACTGATTAAGTGTATTTAGGTGCTGCCTTTAGCAAATTATTGATACATATATTGAATTGTAAAAGTGCAAGGGCTGAACTTGGATAAACATAAATTGTTATTGACTAGTAACTGGGAGAATCTAACCAGCCAATGTTTTGACTTTGATCAGTATAATTGCTTTTATACCAGTTTAGTATATGTCATCTTATATCTAATCCAGCAAGTGATTTGCAAGAAATTGATGAACTATATTTTCAAAGGGTTTTTGAGAGAGACGTATACAAAATTAAACCACTACTTGTACTTTTTTTTAACATACTGAAATCAGACATGTAAGTAAAGTGTTCTCTGTATTGTGATCAAGACAAAACCTATTTTGCGAAGAAGAGATTAGATTCAAGGATTTGCTTTTGATAACATTTTCCAGAGCATTTTGATAGTGTTAATAACATGGTTAGTGGTTTACAGTCTAACAAATATATTGATGCACCACTTTAAAGAAGAAGGATTATGTGAGATTTCTTCCATAAGGAGGGCTTTTATTTTCCATGTATAGATCAGTTTATCTATATGGCAACTGGATATGCTATAGTATTTTCTGGTGCATTAAACTATTCTGAACGAAGATTACCAGAAGTTACAAATGCTGGGTTTAGTTTCTTTAGGAATATTTACTTTATCTAATGACATTGGGTGCAGTACAATTAAGATCATTCACATCAGTTAAGGATGACATAATATTATTAACAATTACTAATATTACTGCTTATATAAAGTCTATATTTATTTGCAGTAGTAGGAGTATGTTTTTTGAGTAGTGTCATGCTACTGTTAAAGTAATTTTGTATAGAACATAGGCTTAATATATTGAATATTTCATCACAATCACAAATAAAGAGAGCATGCATTGCAATACTAATGAATTAAAAAAGAGAGCAGTCTAACAATGCATCACAGCAATAATTCATTACAGAAGAATGAACATGCAGTTTCATTTCATTCCTCATGTAATCTGCTTCATCTACTAGTGGATTTGGCAAGGACTGCTTGCCTGGTTTAATGAATTTATTGATGGAATGTCAGAACTGTTTTACATTATTTTACTACATTGCAGTTTATCAAAAGTGGCTTTGTGGAACTTACTTTTTACTTGATTTCAGAGTGTCTTCCATTGATGTAGTTTTAGATGTGATGGATACCTGTTCCATTCTTTCCAGGTTTCACTGTTATTATTCCTCATACGTTTTACTTCAATATTTAATAATAGTTTGATCTGTACATTAATTTATTTTATGTAATGGGGCTATGAAATTATAGAAGGTGTTGGTTGAAATAAATCATTGTTTCCTTAAGAAGAAGATGCTTAATTAAGGTTCAAATGCATTCTTTATGAGCAGTGACTTATAGATTGTGTCCTGAAAGGCTATTTTTGTCCAAATCCATATTTATGAG
>NC_056738.1:294896908-294954408 GCF_019279795.1 Protopterus annectens | reverse complement strand
CTAAACCTATGACAGGAACCCTTGTAGACATGCATCAGGGAAAATGTGCACATAGGATGCCTCTGTAATGGTACTGGCACAGACAACCATGACCAAGGGAGAAGTTAGATATATACAAATGTTAGGTCATTGCTGGGTTGTTAGAAAGGGCACAGATACTGCTCTAGTTTCCTGTACAATACTCCAAGTTCACTGTTGCCCTCTCTGGGAATTACCCAGGATAGTGGAATAAAGGGACTGGATCCACAGGGAGAAACTTGATGGTTGCTAAGCATGGTAAGAAACGTATATAGAAAGAATACAAATGCCTTGAAGATCCCTGAGTATTAAAGTAAACCATTTTCTAAACAGGAATTAATTTCAGTTAGCATTTACAATGCCAAGAACCCCAACAATAAACATTCTCTTACACTGGCCTGTTGTAACAAACCTAGCAACGCATTTCAACTTAAAATTTCTCCAGACATCCCCTGACAGCAACATTTCATCAGAACACAGCTTTTTAATATAGTGTAAGAAAAATGTCATTCCTTCTTCTTTTGGATTATCAAAGCCCTATCCCCATACTCTGTCTCCTTCAGGCTGTTGATCTATCTCTGGCATGCAAGACATCCCAGGATCCCACTCTGATGGACCTCTTATATATCTGCAAAACAAATAGCACCAGAACTACCTGATCCAGGAAGTTGAAGCACTCATCTATTTGGTTTTCAATAAACAAGCTTTGATTTCTAAACAAGATATAATTGCTTGATTACTCAGAAGTCTCAAATCAGCTTGTCTACAGTGCATGCTTCTTTTTTTCCTGATTTTTTTAAGACTCTTAGACAACAGCTTTGTTGCTCACAAATTCCAGTTTTCCATGTGGTCTGTTGTTTTTCCTTATGTGATGGAGACATCGTCACCCCTCCCCCATGGCTGGAAAACTATTGTGCCTCGATATAAGGATTTGTGCTTTTATAACTATAGCTATCTATCTACAGTGGATATAAAAAGTTTACACACCCCTTTTAAAATGCCAAGTTTTTGAAATATAGAAAAATTAGATCACAATAAATCATTTCAAAACTTTTCCCACCTTTAATGTGACCTATAACCCATACCATTCAATTAAAAAACAAACAAATCTGTTAGGGGAAAAATATAAAAAATTAAAAACATACCATCCGCTGGTTGTATAAGTGTGCACACCCTTAAACTAATACTTTGTTGAAGCACCTTTTGATTTACTTACACCATTCAGTCTTCTTGGGTAGGAGTCTATCAGCACGGCACATCTTGACTTGAATATTTGCCCACTCCTCCTTGCAAAAGCACTCCAAATTTGTCAGATTGTGAGGGCATTGCTTGTGCACAGCTCTCTTCAGGTCACCCCACAGATTTTCTATTGGATTTAGGTCTGGGCTCTGGCTAGGCCATTCCAAAACTTTCATTTTCTTCTGGTGAAGCCATTCTTTTGTTGATTTAGATGTATGCATGCGGTCATTGTCATGTTGAAAGGTTAAATTCCTTTTCATCTTCAGCTTTCTATCAGATGCCTGAAGGTTTTGGGCCAAAGGTGACTGGTATTTGGAACTGTTCATAATTACCTCCAGCTTGACTAAAGCCCCAGTTCGAGCTGAAGAAAAGCAACCCCAAAGCATGATACTGCCACCATCATGCTTCACCATGGGGATGGTGTTCTTTTAGTGATGTGAAGTGTTGTTTTTGTGCCTAATGTACCTTTTGGAATTGTGGCCAAAAACTTCAACCTTGGTCTCATTAGACCATAACACATTTTCCCACATGCTTTTGGGAGACAATGTATTGTTTTGCAAATTTTAGCCAGATCTGGATGTTTTTCTGTGTAAGAAAAGGCTTCCATCTTGCAACCCTACCCCATAGTGCAGACATATGGAGAATATGGGAGCTCGTTGTCACATGTAGCACCCAACCAGTACTTGCCAGAAATTCCTGCAGCTCTTTCAGTGTTGCTGTAGGTCTCTTGGAAGCCTCCCTGACCAGTTTTTGCCTTGTCTTTTCATCAGTTTTGGAGGGACGTTCAGTTCTTTGCAACGTCACTGCTGTCCCATATTTTCTGCACTTTTTGATGATTGTCTTTACTGTGTTCCATGGTATATCCAATGCTGTGCAAATTTTTTTGTATCCTTCTCCTGACTGATACCTTTTAACAATTAGATCCTGTTGATGCTTTGTAAGCAATCTGTGAACCATGGCTTTTGCTGTAGCAGGCAACTGAGTTTTATTTGGGGTTAATCAGAGTCTCTTTTACTGACAGCAGGTGTGTACCCAAGAAGACTAAATGTTGTAATTAAATCAAAAGGTGCTTCAACAAAGTATTAGTTTAAGGGTGTGCATACACAACAAAATATTAGTTTAAGGATGTGCATACACAACAAAGTATTAGTTTAAGGGTGTGCATACACAACAAAGTATTAGTTTAAGGGTGTGCATACACAACAAAGTATTAGTTTAAGGATGTGCATACACAACAAAGTTTTAGTTTAAGGATGTGCATACACAACAAAGTATTAGTTTAAGGATGTGCATACACAACAAAGTATCAGTTTAAGGATGTGCATACACAACAAAGTATTAGTTTAAGGATGTGCATACACAACAAAGTATTAGTTTAAGGGTGTGCACACTTATGCAACCAGCGTATTGTACTTTTTTTATTTTTTATATTTTTCCCCTAATGGATTTGTTTGTTTTGCAATTAAACTGCCCAGGTTATAGGTCACATTAAAGGTGGGAAAAGTTTTGAAATGATCTATTGTGGTCTCATTTTTTATATTACAAAAACCTGGCATTTTAACAGGGGTGTGAAAACTTTTTATAGCCACTGTATATGTATATAGATACATAGATAATACACACATGCGTGTGAGTGTGTGTGTGTGTGTGTGTGTGTGTGTGTGTGTGTGTGTGTGTGTGTGTGTGTGTGTGTTTGTGTGTGTGCATGTGTTTAGAAAGATAGATATACATATTTACATACAGCTGTACACACATTACCTGGTTTACATAGCTGAGTCATTCTTCTTTGGCATATCATGATCTAAACTGTAGTAATATATTTTGGTTTGCCATGCTTTGAGTTCAGGTAACAGTAATGGGAAACTAGTAAGCTCTTTCCAGGCTTAGATCACTCTGCCATCTTACCCCTCAGAAATGTGATGCAGTCCAAACCATCTAATTTCTCTGGTATAGTAGTCTCACACATGTTCTCTATTTGCTTAATCCATTTTCATATGTTTAGAAGGAAGCCTCTGTATCTGCAAAAATCAACGTAAACATTGTTGCTTCATCATCTAACTTTCACATTGCAATATGAATATGGCAGTCACCTTGTCATACAGTACTACATCCAGCTCCAATGATTTCTTGTCCAGTGTAGCCATGGAATTCAAGTGTTTACAATTAATATTTTGAAATGTAGCTAATATAGTCTGTATCAACCCTCCACTGCTGCAGTAAAGGCTATGACAACCACATCCTCTGAAGATTTGCATATTTTTCCTTCAATGCAGACTGCTGCAACTTCTAGAAATATTGACCATACTGATGGCTATTTTTCACTCATATTCAAACTTTTGCCAGGTTTCGTGACCTACACCTTGTGAGTGAAAGCCTTGAATTTTAATTTTTGACTTGCATGAATTAAGAAAAAAACTTATATTTATTGTCAGTTTATAAGAGAGAGCTGGTGAAGAAGATACTTATCTCTGTAAAGTAATGTGAGATCTCCACTCTTTTATATGTTTTTTGAAAGCCATTAAGGTTTTACATATATTATACTCAAACTAAACTTTGCTTGGTATTGAACCACATTGATGTGGCTTTAATTGTACTTTAGCTTGTACTTTTTACCTTCCTCCTATTGTAAACCATACCAGAAACTGGTCAGTATCTATAGCAAAATCACCCAATCCAAAAATCACATTTAGTAAAATATCAAAAATCCTATCTTTTACATCTGGCTCTTCCACATATTGGCTAAAAACTATTGTGTTGCATTGCCTTGTCTAGTCCCTCTTCCCCTGAAAATATGACATAAATATATTCTATTACATTTCTGCTAAGTTAGTCACCTATTAGCACTGTACTCGTTTTTCTGTCTGTTTCTTAAACATATCCCCAGTAAGTTCATACTTTTTAGTAGGCATGCATTCTTAACACCCACTAGAAGCATAGCTAGTAAAAACCAATAAACATGCAAATAAATTAGCTGGCCTAATTAAGGAGAGCCACAATACATAGCCCAGGGTGAATTTGTGACTTCAACTGGAATCATGAAGACCTGCTTTAAATGTGTTAATGTATTAGGAACACAGGACATACTAGGCAAATGATCATGTCAACTGACAGATGCCTCGTTACATACACATGCATGCAGGCAAACTTCAAAATTCTTAACACTATTTTCAAGCACCTAATAATGCACACCTTTCATATTGAGCAGGACCATACATGATAACTCTGAAGTAAATTTGTGTCTACCCATAACTCATCAACACTAGTCATAAAGTTAGCTAAAGTAGTACTTTGATCTTGACAACTTATCTGACAGGCTATGAATTTATTGAGACAGGAACCTATGTCTCGTGTGAGTCTTGTTTATATGTTGGTGTATATTTAAGTCCTTAGTAAGGGTGTTTATAGAGGATTGGGTCTTTAATTGCTCAAAAAGCAAGACACAGGTCACCTCACAGCAATCTGTAGGCTTCTGAGTATAAGAAGAGTTGTGGCAATTTATTGGGCAGTTGAAGGATTTAAGTTCTTTAATTTCCTTGTTTAGAAATCTTTGATGGCTTTCCAGTTGAGCAAAATACTTGGATTGGTACATATCAAAGGAGGCACTGAATTCAATGCTGGGTCTGACAAGTATGGTGATAGAATGGTTTATTTGGATCTTGAAGATATTCCCTTGGAAATTAACTGGGGCATATAAAAGGATTTCTTCTTGACTGTGGAGGAAACATGATGATTGAATGACAGAAAGTTATCCAAATAAATACACTGGTCTTTTATGGCTGTTTCTGTCTGAAGAGGAGTACTATTTATAACATACAGAGGAAACTATTGTTCTACCTTTTCTGGAGATATTTTTCATTAGTGGATGATTTGTTAAATATGCAAGGGAAGTCTGTTCCATAAACAGGGACTTATTAAGTCAGATATTTATTATGCTAGTCTGTATGTTATAGTAAAGACTTCAATCTTTGGGGTGAGTATTCATAGTATTACGACTTCTCTGAAGGTAAATGAGGTCTAGAGAGACATCAGCTTATTTTATTTGTTTACTTATCCCATCTGCTTACTTTGACAGTCTAATTAAATGGGAATTTTCAGCATAGGTTTGGTGAGAAAAGCTCCAAAGATACATTCAGTTTATAATCATGCTATAAAGCAGGAATATTAATGACAATAAATAACATTACAGCAAGTATTTACAGCAATAAAACATAAGTTTAATTTAATTACAGGTAAACCATTTGGCAAAAAAAATGTGAAAAAAATGTGAGGCGCAGGGTATGTGGTAGACAAGAAAGGGGGCATAAATGCAGTTGTAAAATTAGGGGAAATGACAGAGGGATAGATGGAAGGGTAGATCTAGGAATTTGTTGCATGAATGAAGTAATAGAGGGGTGTTAAGAATGGACAAGGAGGTAGAAAGCGAAAGTTAAGGAATGTATGCAGATAATATGAAAGAGATGATGGAATAAGGATGGGAACTCCCCCTACATAAGAAGCCTGTATGTGATGGTGTAAAGTAATAGGGCTTCTGTATACCTCTGTACTTTAATGATCTCAGTTTACAGAACTTAGTCCTATGATAATAGTTAGGACTTTTTATTCTGACAAAGTTTTTGGAGAGGTACATGACAAAGGGAGCATTATAGTTTGTGATATGCCTAGTGTGGTGGAAGAAAAATGCAGTGAATCTGTATCTTTTTAGTTTTACAGGATACATCTTGATTAACAAAGAATGAACTTCTAGCTAATTCATACAAGGTGGTCAAAAGGTAGCTCGTTAGTAATTAATGTCCCATGATTTCTAACGGCTGTGGTAGTTTTAAGGATATATCATTCATGTTGCATACATTTGGATAGTCTTTTTTGTCCCCAAAATGAAAATATGATATAATTGTTGGTACTGAGTTTGAGCCCATGGCCAGTAAACAAGGCATTGACACTATCAAGCCCTTTTTATAGGATCTGAATGAGAACAGGAAGTTAATAATGGCACACAGTATGCAGTGATCAGGAAACTTAACTACTGGCCTTTGATGTCTGCCTTCACAATGAAGAAATCAGTGTCAAAGAGCAGGGGGTCCAGATCTGAGTCCTGTGGGACCATCAGTGTTAATTTCTATGTAAGAGGCATATTCAATCTTCCCAGTATATGTTCTGCCAGTGGGACAGTTAGTCCTACAGTGGGTGGTGTTCTGGTTGATGTTTAGCACTTAACCTATGAAATAATTACAACTGAAGAATTGTGTTACAGGCCTTTGCTATGTCCAGATAGGCAATGTGGACACACAGTTCATTGTCCATGACTTCCGTAACACTTTCAAAAAAGTCAACTAGATAGAGTAGACAGCATTTACCCTCCCACCATTTACCCTCACAAAGAATAAAATGAGCTGTTAATTCCTTTTTTTTCTAATGACATCTAATTTGTGGCCATTTCTGTTTTTCTCTTCCTTGTTTATGCATTGAAAAATCTTTTAATCTCCATTCATGATGCCTTCTGCTTCCATTTTTATCATTTTGCGTGTGTTTTTACTCTATTTTCTCCATCACTCCAATGCTTTTCATCCATCTTGTATATGCTCTATCTTTTATGCCAGTCAGAAGCCTCATATTGCTATGTAGCCACAGTTAAAATTTCCCCTTCCCCCATACTTACTTCTTTTAAACAACCCTACCATTCCCTGATGCACTCATATTGCTTAATTTCATACGCATTTCCCCCCAGACTGTCATCTCACTATTGACTCCCTCCCTATGCTTATTATAAAAAAGATAAAATGTATTCTTAACTTTTCACTCTTTTAAACAATGTGGTTGCATGCACCCTACTGGAAGATGATGCCTTCAATTAGGCATCTCAGACAACATGTGACTTAATTAGGATCACGTGCAGAACTCTTGTCTTTTTTTGTACAGTCCTACAATATGCTTCACCTCCGCCCCTAAGCTTGGAATCTCACAAGCTACTCCTTGGAGATTTAGATTCCCTTCTACTGCCTATTTCACTCCTTTATTCTCTTACCAAATCCATCTCCCTTGTACCCCTTGACATGCTTGAGAATTAATAGGCTGTATCAATGAAGCAGCATGTCTATCTTCTCTCCTTTAACCACTAGATTAGCCTCTCTGCCTTGTGCAAACTGAGTGTGGATATAGATTCTGATCCTTCATGCCCCTGAACTGAATAAATAGAGTAAGTAGAAAATGAATGACAGACCATTTGCATTCATGGAGTCACTCATGCTTTTTAAGTTAACTCTTCCTGTCTCCCACCATAACTACTAGCTAACAGCAGTCTCTCTGCTGATATAGTACATCCACATGATCAGAATTCAAGTTCAAAATTATATTGTGGGAAAAATCAACATCAACATTGTAAATCTAAGTGCTGGATTAATTTCATTGTAATTACATGCAAATACAAATCATTGTTTGAATAGGTTCATAGCTTAGTACTGGGCTAACTCCCCATGTGGGCCTTTTTAAGCCTAGCAAATTACCCATATGAGAATCAAACTTTGCACTTTATGTTTGCAAGGTAAACACCTTAACCATTATGCCAACCTCACGTTTGAGAATTTAAAAATATTCTGCTGGCCACGCTGCTCTACTCACTCTAATTCTAACCCTACATTGCACATTATGTTCCTAATAAATTGCCCTAATAGTGCCACTATTCATATGATGCGTAATATTGGTTTTACAGCTGGGGTTTACTGACAGATGGAGAGAAGTTACCAATGTTTAGTGGTTCTCTCAATTTGGACTGTAAGTCATTTGTGTAGTAATTCATTTTTTGTTAGTCATTTGTGTGTCGATCATTTGCGTGCCAACTAATCATGATATATATATATATATATATATACACATAGATATACAGACACAAACACACACACACACACACACACACACATATATATATATATATATATATATGTGTGTGTGTGTGTGTATTTGTATATATTTGTTACTATTATTAATGGAGCGTGACTTCCTCCACATGGATGGGGATTGGGAAAGACTGTATTCTATAAGCAGTTGATTTAGATCTGCAGAGCTTTGTGTTTTCTGTTGTTTTTTACAGAATCTTCATCTTAAAGTAATAGAACAGGTTATAGATGCTTTGAAGAGGTGATTGATAGCAGACACATACAGGCCTGTGGGAGAGTTGTATGTTGTTTGCTTTAAGTGGGTTGTCAAGCCCAACACAAAAATGTCTACTTAGTATTAAATGTATTATTTCTACAATATGATAATATATTCTGGCCCTTGCATACTGTACTTAAACTAAAATTAGGAATAAAAATAAACACTGAAAATTATGACAGTTTGGTCTGTTGTGTTTGGCTTTTGTAGAAGGTAATGACTTTCACAGCCATACTTTCTTCTCAGAGGTAATAGTTTATTTTGCATTCACATAGTTACTACTCACCATTGCACTGATGAGATATCCAAGTGATATCAGATAAACAGCATGCAGTTGTTAATTCTTGTGAGAAATGAACATTACTGCCCTTGCTAACAAAATGCACAATTTCTGAATGGTTTTATATGAGCATCACCACACAGTTATATAGACATTAATGAAGCACTTAATAATGTAACTAGCAGCAGAATGGTTAGTAGTTTCTTAGCCAAAGTTGTTCAAGGGAGCAAAACTCTCCTTTATCAAATGGTGGACACAACAGGTAGAATGCCCCTATTTCCTAAGTAATTACATTCTTGGATTTGATTATATCAAGGAAAGTGTTGCAGGGAACAAAGTCTCCTACATGGGAGGTTTGGGTGGCTTTGTCTACCACAGCAATGGACAGTGTGAGGAAATTAACCTTTCACAGGAAATGGGCACATCAATTTTGTATCATAATGTGTGTTTTCACTTAATAGTTGAATTCAGCAATACTTCTCTGTCAAATGTCCAACAGCCATCAAAAACAGGTGTCTGATAAACTGACTGCCTCATCTATGGAATGAACCCATAAAAGCTAAAATATATACTTTTCCAGTAATATGGCACTTCGTCTGATTAGCTCTCTCGTGCATGAAAACTGCAGTTTCTTTGACAATGTTTAAACATGCTCCATATTCTCAGGATGGTCATCTGGCAAGACACCACCTACTCTCAGTACATTCCCAGAGGCAATATAATCTGTGTTTCCTGTAGTTTGGCTAATACTTTTCCCATAATCCATTGACTTGCAAAAGGGCAGCATGTTCCACTTTTTCTACTGCCTACTCCTCATTCAACAGCTGATTGAATTTCTTATAGGTTTATTGCTACAGTGCCCTATCACTGTGTCCAAAGTGTCTCGAAGAAAATGCCCAATATGAATATAGTCTCCTAAAACTTGCTGTGCTTGGAGATATTCACATATACAAGGTGTCCTGAGATGCATACATCTGCCTAACAAGGGGTGGATGAAGTAGATATGGCATAATAAAATGGCTTTCCTGCAATGTGATGGTCACAGGACTGCAACCAAACAAATTGTATGACTGGTGTAATATTGAAGGAAAGCCTAAGTCTTTAAAAGGAATTATGCAATCCTCTAGCCACATTATCTGCCTCTACAGATAAAATGCACCTATCAAGTATACTCAGATCTGTTAAGCTATATACTGAAAGTGACACAATCCTTGGAAAAGGCTACTAGAATTAATAGAAATGAAAATCAAGAGAAGCAAATTTTGACAGTTTTTAAAATAGCTTGATGTCTTGTGGCAAGCTTTTACAAAAGATGCACAATTCTTGGTTAAAGGTATATAGCTCAAATATTGTGTTGGCTTTCTTGTTGTTAAATTAACAGTGCGGTTCCTAAGTGGTAAGAGCAAAGGAGACCAGACTGAGGTGCCATTCACCAAGTTACTTGATTAAGGGTATCACAATAAACAGCTCATAATAAATTACTTATTTTCCCTTAATATAGTTTATAGGTGCAAAAAGACAGCAAGAAATTATAAATCACCTCTGATAAAGGACTATCCATCTGTCAAGGAATCTGGCCATCTGCTTCTAGTTTGTGAAAACACACTGAACTAGATGACATTCAACCCATTGCAGACACAGATATCTGTAAACAACAGACTTCTATCAATAAGTCTGTTGTAGTTTGTGTAATAAGCATGTTTCTGCAGACAGGTCATAAATTAAGTACTAGTATGCGCAGTGAATCAGAAATTGAATTCAAATGACTTGAGACTATTCTGCATAAATAAAACAGCATCAAAAGCTAAGAAAAAACTTTGATGTAGGAGTCATGAAAACAATGAAAAGTCAAGCCTTGCTTCAATGCACACAAAGCACAAAGAGAACATCTGTTCAGAACTCCTGCTTCTGTACAATGCGGCCAAGTTATTCTGCTATAAAGACAAGCATCAGCAATGTTAAATACACATTTCTTCTTTTTCTCTACAAATCAACTTTCATTTTGTAAATGCATTCATCCAAATTTTCGTCAAATCATTGTAAAGGTAGCGGCTTATTTTAGTCTGTAATTTCTTCCAATCATTTGAACAGAAAATGTGTCTTTCTTTAAGAGTTACACTTCTGTAAATTTAAGATAGCTGCTTCCTTCCATTCTCCGTAAGACATCAGAACTGAACTTCATACCATATGTTTTGTTAATACAAAATGTATTAACATGTATTATATCTGATATAGTCACTCAAAAGTTGCAGAGAATGGTATGGCTCTAACATAGTCTACTTTCCAGTATTTTTTACCATTGAAAGATAATGTACTTTCAGGCACTTTTTACTACTTGAAATATTTGTCTAGACTTCCCATATAATTACAAATTTTACATTTGCATCTTAGTTATATGAGTACAAAATCATTTTGTGTTGTTTTCTATCTTAACAAGATGTATTCCCCAAGAGATTGACCACTGTTGTATACTCTCCATGTTGTTTGCTGGCAGGACATGCAGCCATTACAAATTAAATTACTATCTCTTCCACTGGGGCTATGCAGATCTAAAATTCAGGGTAAGAAAGGTTATCAGGTAACTTGGTGAATGGCACCTAAGTTTTCATTTTACTTTTTTTTAAGAGCTTGCTGTGCCCTTTATTAAAAAATGTATTTGCTGAGACGAGTAACCTTGCAGTGAGAAGGGCACACATTTATTTGAAATAAAAGATCAATATACATAGTGCATAGAAATTATTGGCACCTTGCCAGACTGGAAGGCTTTCTTGTAGTTTACTGACATAAATCTAGTTATATATGAGCCTAATAACCTGTACATCTCAAGACATGAATTAAAAAAGAAAAGTGAGTTAGCTTGTAACAGTGATTCATCAACAAATCCAAAGCTATTAGAAAGATTATTTTACCTAACAGTGATAAGATGGCTAGCAAAATGTAAAACCTATAATATCTGAGTTGAATATTTGAATAAATAAGCTATTTAAGAATATACAGAAAAAGACAAAGATGTATAAGACGTCAGTTTTATATCGATATGCATGTTATTGACATTCAGAAGGGTGACTGCATTGTACTGTGTATGTATGTGTATATATATATATATATATATATATATATATATATACACACACACACACACACACACACACACACACACACACACACACACACACACACATACACACAAACACACACGGTTACCTATCAAAACATCTACTCTTCATAACATCTAAACTCAAACCATCAAGCCCATAACATATAAACCTCAAAACATCTAAAACTCATAACATTGAATCCAAAAACATAAAAAAACTACAAAGCAATTATAAATAAACATCCCACAGAGATTTTACTATGTTTATGCAGGGGGGCAAGCTCCCCTGCACCCCCACCAAACCTCCCGTAAATTAAATATACCAACTCCAAGGTCGCACCCCACTGTAGTTCGACCTTGGAGTTGGTATATTTAATTTACAGGGGATGTGGGGGGCAGAACCCCCACTTGAGGGATACAGGGGGGCTTGCCCCCTGCATAAACATAGCAAACAGTGTGAGGGATGTTATTTATAGTTGCTTTGAAGTTTTCAATGTTTTGAGATTCGATGTTGAGTTTTAGATATTTTGAAGTTTAGATGTTATGGGCTTGATATTTTGAGTTTAGATGTTATGAAGAGTAGATGTTTTGATAGGTAACTATATATATATATATATATATATATATATATATATATATATATATATATATATATATATATATATATATACACACACACACACACACACACATATATATATATATATATATATATATATATATATATATATATATATATATACACACACATATATATATATATATATATATATATATACATGAGATTTTTTTCTGAATACCCTAGTATAAAATAGCCCAATTGGTATTATTCTTGGAAGAGGTGGGACACTCTTGTATAGATTCTGTCATTTTAATATTGTAAATCTAAATATTTTAAGTATAGGCCTGTATATAACCTGTGTTTTCATGTCACATCCTTGGTGGTCAGCTGCTGGCATATTTTTATTTATTTATTTTACATTTGTTTACAGGGCAAGTCCGACTGCACTAGGTCCATTTACAGCAGAGGCCTGGGGAGAAAAGCTTTACAATTATAACAATAATACATTTTTTATACAGAATTATAACAATAATACATGTTTTAAACAGAGTTATAAGGACAAGCTAGCAGTGAAGAACACCAATAGATCTTTATATGTGGGAATTTAAAGACAGACAAGACATAATAGATATTTACATGTAGGAATTTTTAGACAGACAAGACATATTAAAACAACATTATTCACATTTTCAGGCTAGAAATATGAATACACGCAGAATATATGTCAGCAGTGATCATGGTTGATGAGCTACTGACTAGCGATAGCTTAACTGTTAGTACTGTAGGGCATTACAGTGAAGTAATTTGAAGACATTATTGTCAATGGAGGGTGAAATACTGCGGTGGTGGTGCTGCTGTAGCGTTGTCGCCTCACAGTAAGACGTCCCATTCGATTCTCAGCTAGAGCGTCTTCTGTGTGGAGACATGCGTGAATGGGCGTACCTTCATTGAAGGTTGTGCGTCAGGGACGGCAACTCAGCACGTAAAAATCTACTGCCAATCATTAGCGGACCGGAGTTCTGCTGTAGCGACCCCTAACTGGGAAAAGCCGAAAGACGCAACAACAACATTGTCAATGGACAGTGAGAGGTAGGAATCATTTATTTTTATGTAATACGTGGACTTAACCAGGTATTCAGTAGGTATGCTTTTAGGGTGTTTTTGAAGTGTGAGGTAGAGGAGCTTGCTGTTATTGAAGGGGGGAGGGTATTCCAGTTTTTAGCAACTGTGTGGGAGAATAGTGCTTTTCCTGCGGTATTATTAGCTTGAGAGATACTGAGGAGTGATTTGTCATTAGAGCGGAGGGGGTGATTTGCTGTGTATTGAGTTAATAGTTGCCCTAGTGATGGGGTCTTTATCAGGATATTTTAGAATGCTGTAAGTAATGACTAGCTGGTGGAAATTGAGAAGTTGTGGAAATTCTAACCATTGTAGGTCCCTAAGAGCTATACAGTGATGTGTTGTGAAGGAGGAGTTGTTAGCAAACTTGGCAATCTTATTATAGCATGAGTCAAGTTTATCCAGGTCTGTTTGTCTGATATGGGTAAGAATAGGTGCTGCATACATTAGTGTGGACAATAGGTGAGTTTGTGCTAGGGTGATTTTAGCTTGATCTGAGAGGAGGTTTTTGAGCCTATAGTGTGTGTCCATTTTTTTGTGAACCTTTTTGATAGTTTGAGATATATGGACATCGAAGTGAAGTTTTTTGTCAATTTTGATGCCCAGGAGTTTGGTGTGGGTTGAAGGTGAAATGGTGGTACCATTTCTGCTAGTGATAGTAAAGGAAATAGGAGTAGTTTTTGTTTTGTTGGGGGTAAATAACAATAATTTAGTCTTGTTGGGGTTCAGGATGGGTTGGATGCCAGTAATCCATTTTTCCACAGAGCTAAAGGATTGTTGGGTGAGTTGATGAAGAGAGGGGAGGGAAGGGGATGAGCAGATTAGAGTAGAATCATCTGCATACTGTATAAGTGAGGCCTGCTTGGTTGTGGTATGTAAGTTGTTGGTGAAAATAGAAAAGAGAAGTGGGCCTAGTATTGAGCCTTGTGGTACACCTATGGAAGTTGGAAGTTGAGGGTAAAGCATACCTTGCCATTGGACAGACTGCTGCCTGTCAGATAGATAATTCCTGAACCAGACAATAGTAGATGGTGCAAAGGATAGGGAATCTAGAGTATCTAGTAGTATGGTGTGTGAGACCATATCGAATGCCTTGGAGAAATCCCGAAATATGGCAGATGTGAAGTTATTATTATTCCTGTGTTGGTTAACTATGTTAGTAAAGGAAAGAAGAGCAATAGTTGTGCTATGATGTGGCTGGAAGCCATGTTGTGTGGTGGACAGGAGTGTGTGTGCGTCCAGAAACTTCATGACTTGAAAGTGAATGCATTTCTCTAGAACTTTAGAAAGGGGAGGTAAAATGGCAATTGGACGGTAATTTGAGAAGTCGTAAGAATTTCCACCTTTATGAAGAGGGATGATGTATGATACTTTCCACAGTTGAGGGATATAGGATTCTTGTATGGAGCGGTTAATGAGGGTGGACACAGGGTAGGATATGGATTCAGCAGCCATTTTTAGGAAGTTGGCAGGCAAATTATCAGCTGCAAGGGTGGTTGGTTTAAGTTTCAGAAGGAGTTTCTTAATTGAGGAGATAGGAACAGGTGAGAGAGTTAGGGGGGAATGTTGTTTGGATGTTTGGTTGGTGAATATGAATGGTTATTTTTGGATAATTGGTTAGATAAGGCTAGAATAAAGGCAGTGAAATTGTGGTTAAATTGAGAGGCTATAGCCATGCCATTATTGGCTGAGCTTGGAGTAGGAGTAGTATTTTTGCTTGGTTTCATTAAGGAGTTGATGGCTTGCCAACATTTTTGTGGGTTTCTTAAGTGTTTTGTTTGGGCATTAAGGGAATAGTTCTGTTTGTCAAGTTTGGTTTGTCTTTTGGCTTGGTTCCTAAGTTGTTGGTAAGTTTGTTTGGATAGGGCAGTGTTTTCCCTCTTCCAGAGTTTCCAGGCCTTATCTATGGACTTTAGTAGGGCTCTAGTGTCCCTACTTAGCCATGGTGCATAGTTAGCTTTTGCTCTGACATTCCTAGTTGGGGAAATACTGTTGAAGACATTGGTAAAAGTACTGTTAAAGTAACTGACTGCCTGATCTAGTCCAAGGGTTAGTAGAGGTTCCAAGTTACATTGTCATAGAATTGGGTTAAGATCCTGACGATTTAGGTTGCGGGCTTGTCAGACTTGCCTATGAATTATGGGCTTGGGTAAGCTAGTGCGTTTGCATAATAGGAATGTGGGGAGGTGGTCACTAAGACTATCTGGTAGACAGCCTGTCTGGTAGTTTGGTTTGGAGCAGTTAACCAGTGTCTAATCGAGTATGGATTGTTTTTGTGATTTTTTTTATCTATTCTGGTAGGTTCATCAATGAGTTGTGAGAGCCCATAGAGATTTATGTGGTTAGTGGGGCAGTTGGAATTGCAGGATAACCAGTCAGTATTTAGTTCACCTAGCAGAATACTTTCTTGTGGTAGATTATCTCTAGACCATTGTAAGATTTCCTCAGTTATGGAAGTGTTGTTTCCTGGTGGGATGTAGCAGCAGAGGATATTGATTTTTTTTTTGTTTTGTTTATGCAGAGAACTAAACCTAGTGTATCAGCATTTTTGAATTTAGGTAGAGGTGTTTGCAGAGGTTGGATATTTAGTGTATTTTTAAAGAGAATTGCTAGTTCACCTCCATTTTTACCTGCTCTATCTAATCTTAGTATATTCTAGCCTGGTGGGAGGATTTCTTCATTTTGGATATTTGGTTTAAGCCATATCTCAGTAATGGTCAGTATGTCAGGACTGTAGTGTCTTATAAATGCATGCAGGTCAGGTAGTTTATTTGCTATGCTTCTTGCATTGATGTAAAGAATTAATAGGTCTGTTGTTTGTTTGGATATACACGGGGTGTTATGTAGACCTGGGTTTGGGTGTATATCGCCTGAGGCAAGTAGTGTTTTTGTGAGTGATAGGTAGGTGTTTGAGTGTATGTGTGTGTGTGTGTGTGTGTGTGTGTGTATGAGACTTCTTTTTTGGATCTAGGTGATACTTTTAAAGTGTTGCATCTTGATGTGTGGAACATATATATATATATATATATATATATATATATATATATATATATATATATATATATATGGTGCTATCATTAAATATTGTAGAATTCATAAAGAGGCTTGTGTGGGTTTTTGTAGGCATGGAAGTAAGTGTTGTATGGAATGTAGAATTGTCTAGTGGTATATTAGTTTGGATGGATGTGATGCAGGCTAGTGCTGTGAGAGCTACTGAGACTGATACTAGAGTGATTTGCATGTTGTATGTAAGTGATGCTTGGGTGTTGGTAGTAAGCTGGTTAAAGAATAATGGAGAAGGTGGGGGTGTGGTTAGTAGGAATAATGTGTCAGTTATAGGTGGTGAGTCAGGTAGGGGTGTGACTAAAGATGTTATTATGAGGTAGCTGATTGGTTTGGCTGTGGTCAGGTGATGAGAGGTTAGAAATAAATGTGGGTATAGTGGGGGTGGGAAATGGGGGAAGGGTAGGGGAGCAGAGTGAGCCAAGTGTAGTGAGGTGAACGGATTGGGGCCCACACAGATCACGAGACTGCAGAGGTAATCAGTATGCCCTTTCTAGGACAGGTAGTGACCAAGAGTAAATTCGTACAGTTTTAATATATAATATCAGAGCACCTTGTGTATGTGGGTGCAGGTAAAATAGCTTTAACCTGTGTTTTCAGAGTACTTTGTTTGTTTGGGCACAGGATTAATAGGGAAGTCTAATGTGACACTACCAAGGGAAGGGGAGAAGGGAGGATATTCAGTGGAGGATGGTAGTGAAACCTGATCTAGAGCCCTACCTAGGAGGTAAGAGCTGGGGGAAAAAGTATCAGGAGTCTAAGTAATGAAGGTAAACAGCATTGTAGTTTAATGGCAGGGATAATGCCAGTTACTGTGTTCCACTATTTATTCACAGTGAATGGAAAAATAACTGCTTTGAAGGGACTTGGGTGACTTTACAGTAGACATTAATACTGGAGAATTTAAATAACTGTAGATCCCTGTTTTGCTTACAAGATGAGCTGCTAATCTGGGCTAAGATTCAGCTGTTTAGTGGTGTTCTGCTGCCAGCTAGTGGCAGTTAATTTCAATGGCAGGGACTGGGAAAAGGAGGGGGAGACCTTGTAAGTGTGCACGCTGAGCCAATATAATAAAATTAAGTAAAAGCACAAAGAACTAGATGCAAAAACTAGTTAATAGGGAATACACCTACATAAGAATATTACAGAGAGTAAAATTCCCAGAAGTGAGTCTCTTTGCCTTCAGCTGTTTGCAGAATAATTTTCAGAAATTCTTCACTTGGGAGGGAGGGGGGCAGCTTTGAGTGAAGTAGACCTAGAGATAAAACAATTTCAGACAGTACAACTCCCAGTAGTGACTCCTTTTGCCCTCAGTTGTTTGCAGGATAATTATCAGAAATTCTTTACTTGGGCAGGGGGCAGCCACGAGTGAAGTAGAGCTAGAGCTGTATGAAAAAAGAGACGAAAAAAGAGACGTAACAAAATCTTTTTGTAGGTAGATAACAGTAAAAAAATTAATATGAGCAAAGTACTGTCTTGAGGAAAGCTGTGGGTGCATGTCAGTGGAAAATGTGGAAGGGAAAGATATACTATAGTATTATGAGGTAAGGTGCATGCCAGGTAAGTAAGCACAACATTAATTTACACCTGCGGCCAGACACAACCTACAGGAAAACAACAAATATTCAGGCAGTTTATTCAATAAATACCAGTAGCCACAGTGGGAAATGCTGAATAGTTCACAGAGCTAGCATTGCCCTAGTAATTGCAATACATGTTGAAATTACATCATAGTGTTAGCAAGCATGGGAGGGTGTACAGGTAACATATGTCCCAATGATTGACCATAAGTTCTACAAAACAGTTACAATAATCCAATAAATGCACTCTAAATGTGTGTAAATACATTTAGCCCAATGCTCACATTCAGAGGCAATGATTAAAACAGTACACAGTAAAACTGCAGAAATAACTGAAGCAGTACTTTCAAACAAAAACATTGAATTCCATTGCTGGAGAGCACAATTTTACCAAACATGTATAATGATATAATGTGCATGTTTGCTGAGCATGGATGTTTATGCGATTTTCTTCATGTATAGCAACTAACGTGTTCCTTTACTGGACAGATTTCATGAGTGTCAGTATGTCTGTGCAAGGGGTATCAGTGGGAAAAGAGTCAAACTGGGCATTCCTAGACTTGAAGAAAACATATGACAAGGTCCCAAGAAAGCTGATTTGGGCAGTCCTGCACTGGTTCAGAGTTCCAGAAACACTGGTAGAATTAGTGCAAGCTATGTACAAGGATCCAATAAGTCAAGTATAAACAGTATTCAATTTCACAGAGAGATTACCAGTGGGAGTTGGTCTGCATCAGGGTTCAGCTCTCAGCCCACTGATGTACTAGTGATGGACTACTTTAGCAAACAGGTTGGAGGGGACAGATCAACAAAGCTGCTGTATGCAGATGATGTGGCATTACAGGAAGACTCTGAGCAAGGACTTAAGCACTCAAATCATTCACTTCTCATCCCTGCACTTGCCTAAAACTCATAGCAAGCACTAAAAAACCTTAGCACTAGACCCATCTCTACTGTAGAGAAAGACAAGGCTCTCTATTCGACCTTACCAGCCAATCAGTAAAACAGTTCACTGTACCTATCCAGGCATGTCCAAAGGGCAGTTTCAGGTGTACTCTCCAGTCCAACTGGTGAATCTGGGCATTTTGAGGCAATGTTACAATTGCCTCATGTACACAGACAACCCTCTCCTCCTTCCACCAAACACTAATACATGCGAGAGTTGCAATTATACAGCCAAACTGGAGGCTAAGCTCTTTCAACCCAAGACTGGACCAGGCAGTCAAGAGGAGAAGGGAATTATTTGCATCAAACCAGAAGTTTCACATAGACCTATGAAACCAGCACTGGCAGAAAACACACATAAATACACAAAAACATACTCGGAGGCTCTAAATAAATATCTGCAAAAGCAACAGAGACCTCCAAAGCAGACATCCAAGCAGCCTCCACCCCCCAACACAAACCATGAAACACATACTTCACAAAACCAGTGTGTCACACAATCATAGTCCTTAAGGCAAAATAACATACCCAACACACTAGTAATAGGTGACACTATAGTCAGGCACACTGATGTCCCACTCACTAGGCTGAACAAGGAGAAGGTTACTGTTAGTTGCCTGTCGGGTGCCAGGATCCGCCACATAACAAAAGCACTCAGGTCACTCCAGAACAAGTACAAATATGACTCTGTCATTGTCCATGTTGGTGTGAATGACCTGAGCCATACCTCCCTGGAATACATGAAAAGAGACATGGAGGAGCTCTCTGATCACGTAGCCCAGGCTGGTATGACCCTGACCCTGAGTAGCATCCTGCCCTCACCAAGAATGATACCACGGTATAGAGAAAAAAATATCAATTTCAACAATTGGCTAAGCTTCTGGTGTCATTCAAAGGGGATCCAGTGTCTGTCAGCCTGAGATGACATGCTCGACAAGCCACACTCCTTTGCTAGAGATGGCTTGCACCTGTCACCCTTAGGCTTTCGAATAATGGCCAAGGCTCTTGTCACCCCCATAGTGCCTTTTTTAGGCAAGGCTCAAAAGACAAACCCACTACCGTAAATAGCACAAGAACCAAAAAACTGAGGGTAATGCTGCTCAATGCCAGAAGTCTAAACCTCAAAATGCACGCACTCGAGGCACTCCTCAGTATGGAGAAAATCGATATATGTGCAGTAACAGAAACCTAGTTTAAGGCTCCAGAGAGCACCCCAGCACTACCAGGCTACAACTCATACCATACATTTCGGCCACAAAACCCAGACCGAAATACAAAAGGTGGGGGAGTATCCATATTCATCAAGGATACCCACTCCTCCAGGTTAGTGGCACAGCACAATGCTTCAGAGATCATCCACGTGCAACTAACAATGGGCAAAACTGCTATTAAAATTATAGCTTGCTACAGATCACCCACCTTGTCCCAGGATCCCCACTCCACATTCCTGGAAACACTGAGCAACATAAAGGTCCTACCAAACACCCTGATATTGGGTGATTTCAATTATCCAAACATTAACTGGGAGAACTACTCAAGTACAAACTCCCTGGCCCAACATTTCCTAGAATTTATAAACTCAAATGCCCTGGATCAACTGGTAAACACCCCCAACAGATGTTACAACATAATGGATCTGGTCATCACCAACATGGGCAACCCGTGTTCCACACCGGAGGTCAACCCCTCACTGGTTAGATCTGACCATAAACTAATCACTCTGGATATCTACATTCCACCACCACCCCCGGTCAAAGAAACCACCATGAAAAACTTTTCAAAAGCAAACTTCATGTTACTTAAGACCGAGGTGGGAAGTTTCAAAGCCCCCATGCTAAAGGATAATGCTGTCCAAGCTTGAAAATCCTTTACTAATGCACTGTACGTGCACCTACAAGAATGCATGGATCGTGCTATCTCAAACAAAACCAAGACTCACTCCTCCAAGAAAAGTAAACCAGTCTGATGGACCCCTGCCATAAACAAGCTATACAATAGAAGGAGGAAACTAGTACAGAAAAGAGTAAAATCCCAAGAAGGGAAGACATCCCTGATCAGTATCAGCAAGAAACTACATTCTCTCACAAAATCATCCAAGGCTAGCTTCAAAAGAAAAATTGCCATGGACTCCAAAGATAACCACAAGACATTCTTTAGCTATGTCAAGAATCTAAGTGGCAATTCTCAGATCTGCTTGGAGTTAATGCAGAATGACACAAAATACACTGAACCGACCGAAATAGCCAACATCCTGGCAGACAAGTTCAGTGCAAATTTCACCCCCCCTCACCCCCAAAAGGGCCCATAACTATACCAGAAGAATGTAGTGCCCCTGAAATCACAGACACTCAGGTTAAAACAGCCTTTTCCAAAGCCAAAAACACAGCATCAATGGGACCGGATGGTGTCCCAGGCTGCGTCCTACATGAGCTCAAAGATGAACTAACCCCTCACCTAAACACACTGTTTAAACTCAGCTTCTCCACACTCTATGTGCCCACAGAGTGGCGCACCGCAATGGTTATTCCACTCCACAAAGGTGGAGCCACAATGGACTCCGGGAACTATTGCCCTATAAGCCTGACTAGCTTGATCTGCAAAGCTATGGAGCGCATCATCATGGATCTCATTAACAGAGACATTGGAAACCTCCAAACATTGGATCCAACCCAGTTCAGCTTTGTTAAGGGCAGATCATGCCTTCTAAAACTGGTGGACTTCTTTGAGACAGTTACCAAGGCCATAGATGAAGGAAAGGTGGTCCACACAGCCTACCCAGACTTCACAAAGGCCTTCGACACTATTCCTCACTCAGGTATTATAGACAAGCTCACCAGCCTGAACATAAACCCCTACATCATGAGATGGGTTGCCAACTGACTTACAGAATTAACCCACATCGTAAGAGTTGCAGGAGCTAGGTATGACTCTAAACCTGTTACAAGTGGCATTCCCCAGGGCTCAATCCTAGGACCCCTCCTGTTCGGCATATACTTCTCAGAGGTACAGGCAAGCACAGGAGGACTACGGCTCACCAAGTACGCAGACAACTGCAAAGTAGGGGCTATAACTGACTCTCTGGCTGACAAAGACATCCTCCAAAAGGGTCTCACTGAGACAGATACCTGGTGTCAAAACCATGGTCTCAAGCTAAATGCCAAAAAGTGCATAGTCATCCGCTTTGGAAAAGTACCCACAAACTACAACATAGGTGGTAGCCCCCTAAATACAGAAGACATAATAAGGGATCTGAGGACCCAAGTAGATAGTAACCTCTCCTTTGATAATCACATTGCCAAAGTGGTTAGAAAATCCTTCTATGTGGCCCACCTAATCACAAAAGGGTTTGCATCCAGATCGAAAGAGGTCATTGGGCCCCTCTACGCATCACTCATCAGACCCCTCATAGAGTACAATGCCCCATTTGGGATGTACCTTACAAGACACCTGCAACAACTGGAAAGACCACATAAGTTCCTCAGCAAGAGGATCACTGGTCTCAAGCAGATGCCCTATGCAGCTCGACTTGAAGAAACTCCAGCTGTACTCAGTTGCATACCGCCTACTCAGAGATGATCTCTTCCTGACATACAAGGCCATGCCCAACCCAGAATTGATGGACATGCTCCACCTAAAGAAAACCATATCCCCTCGAGCCACACGCTCCAGGGATCTAAACCTCACCACAACAATAAATAGGACATGCTGGAGGGCTAGATTCCTGTCCCAGAGATTTCCCATGCTCTGGAACAAGATTCCAATCTACATTAGGCAGAGCTCCTCACTAGCCCTCTTCAAGAGAAACCTTGACGAGTGGATGGGAAACAGAAAGTTTACCCCAGGGATCACTTCAATGGCTCTGCTGGACAGAGGCACAGGGAACTAATCTAAGGGGGCGGCAAAAGCCAATACATTCTGGCTAGGCTTATAAATGCCTTTGGGCAGATAGCCTAGTGCCTACCTATGAACATATGGACCCAAGAACATCAGCAAAGGATAGGCAAATGGAATGCAAAACCAAAGGCACACGGTGAGGGTACAGATAAAACAGTAGTAATGGCAGCAAATAGGGGAAATCAGAAGAAGCAAAGAACAGAGATAGAAGGGAAATAGTGGAACAGATTATTAGTTTCAAGTATCTGGGAGGGGAGGTTAAGGAGAAGGGAAGTTTGAATAAGGAGGTCAAAGCCAGAATTAAAGCTGCTGTAGCCAAATGGCAGAGAATGTCAGCAGTAGTATATGACAAAAAAATGCCAAAGAAGCTTACAGTAAGGAGAACAAAACTGTGGTGAAACCAGTACTACTGCAAGGTAGGGAAACATGAGCAGTAAAGGTGGACCAGTTGAGGAAGCCAGAGGTGATGGAGATGGAGTGCCTGAGACAGGTGGTAGGATGCACACTGTGTGACAGATGAAGAAATGAGGACACAAGAATAGAAGCCAAAGTAACGCCAATTTCAAAAAAATCAGAGAACAGACTATGGTGGTTTTAGCACACATACAGAAAACCAGAAAAGCAGAATACAATTTAGTGAAGAATATTTGGGAGAGATAGGAGGAAGGCAAGAGAAAATGAGGGTATCCAGCAATGAGTTGGATGGATTGTGGGAGGGAAGAACTGTGACAGTCTGGTATGAGTGTCAAAGAAGGTAGGAGATGGTAATAATTGATACAACACTCTGACCCAATGTAAACAATGGGAAAAAAGGAGGTTGATGATGATGATGATGAGGAGGAGGGGTTTCTGTGAACTTGGGTGTGTGCAGGGCTTGACAGGTGAACTTTGAGAGTTTGCTGTGTAATCAAATGGGTGCTATTTGTGTGGGTTTTGTGTGTGTGTGTGTGTGTGTGTGTGTGTGTGTGTGTGTGTGTGTGTGTGTGTGTGTGTGTATGGTTCTGACTGACTGAGTGGGGATGACAGATTGGTTTGCTTTGATGCTTATATATGTATATGTAAGTATATTCACTGCTTGTTTTTGTATGAGTGCATGCATGTCCTTGTGTATATATTTGTGCATATTGCTCATTTCTTGGGTGATTGCAGTTGAAAATAATGTGAAATTGTGTGAGGTAGATGACATTTAGTCACTAATATGTGTGAAAACCCAATCAAGAGGTCTCAATCTGTTACAAATTAAATAGAACATGTTGGATAGAAAGGTATGCATCACAGAGAATCTGTCTTCTATGGTACCTTATAAAGCTGCAATTAATTGCTGACAGTAACAGCAAAAGGATCCCAAGAGCTCCGCAACATTAATAACATTAGTAGAATACTCAATAGTTAATGACACAGTGTTCAAACCTGAACAGCCTGTTCTAAATCTAAATGTGCAGTAAGAGGTGTGCAGTCTCCTAGGAAACAAAAAGTTGCACATAATGATTTAACTTGTTAACTTGTTGGGGTCAAATATGCAGATTCTGTTTCAGTGGGAACATGTTAGTAATAGAAATGTTAAACCTGATATGCATTATCCAAATAAAGCTGTTCCTTTGGATTGTAATAAGTCTGAAGTTAGGTTTATTGATCATCATTATGTGATTTTGCTAAAATTGAGTTATGGAAGTGTAATGTGTTTTTGGAAAATCAAGGCAAGTTCCTGCCTCATAAGATTCCAAAAGCATTATGTTCCTTATTAGAAGATCTTAATGTCCATAATCATAAGTTGAGTAACACACCAAAGTCAGGGTGATATGTGTTCATGGTAATAAAAAGAATGACCCCTAAATCATGTAGATATTCAAACAAATCTAGAAAATCATTTGTATCTTGTAGCTGTGACTCCTAAATTGACTTATGATGTTATAAGAGGAAATCATTTTCTCCATTTTAAGACTCTGTAAAAGATGTGGGAGGAAGAAGCATCTGTAGACCATATATAACAAGATGATATACTCAATAAGAAAGAGATAAAGCAACATCCTGAGTTTGACAACATGGCTCAAGCTATGGAAGTACAAAGACAGCTGTTTATAGGCAAATTAAACCCCTCTTATTAAGCAAAGCTTGTACACTTGTTAGGACATATTTTTCATATATCACAAGTTTAAGGTAGAATCAGGTAATTGTGAATGAAAATATTTGTTGGTTAATGCCTGCATGAAAAATGGCCCTTTTTAAAAAGTGTAAATGTATGGATTATCCAAGCCTAGTTTTGGGCACACATGTATCTAGACGGGTCTACTTCTAAATTTTGAAGTTTCAGAACTTTGAATTTCTTATGGTCAAGACCATAAGATCAAAGTTTTGAAACTTCAAAATTTAAATTAAAAAAAAATATTTTCTTTATGTTTTTTACAGGGGTCTAGCTCCCCTGCACCCTCCTGCTAATTAAATATACCAACTCCAAGATCATACTACAGCAAGGAAAATGGTAAATAGACCATGATGCGCTCTGTGGCAATCTTCATTTCAACAGTTTGAAGTTTCAAAACTTCGATGTTATGGTCTCCACCATAAAAAATTTGAAGTTTTTAAAGTTTGAAATTTAGAAGTAGATCCATATAGGCAGGACAGATTATACTTGCTCTTGCAAGGGAAGAGATTTTTAGCAACAGATGCATTGCAATATTTAAATTACACAAGACGGAATTTTTTCCAGGTCAGAAATTGTACACTTCACAGAATGTGTGACATTCCCAAAACATTGATGTTGCTATTGTTTGTATGAAATGGTTAAAGAACAATGACCAGAAACCAGACTTGTCAGGTTACAAATTTTTTATTGTAAAAGACACTCTGATAAAATCATCAAGTGTTTTGAGTAGGATTACAGATTGTTTTGAAA
Source organism: Protopterus annectens (assembly GCF_019279795.1). Lineage (NCBI taxonomy): Eukaryota > Metazoa > Chordata > Ceratodontiformes > Protopteridae > Protopterus > Protopterus annectens. The sequence goes on along the minus strand of NC_056738.1, from coordinate 294,928,572 downwards.
TATGTTATTATTACAAGTTTGATAATGCCAATATTGGAGATTGTATAAATTAGACAATGAAGACAACCATAGAGCAGATAACAATTTTTGGAGTGTACAGACCACCAAAGTCAAGTGCTAATGACTTTGGAGATTTCATACATTTCTTGCAGGAAACACTGAAGGGAAACAATAGTGGTTGCAGACTTAAATTTATCACAAACAGACTGGAACAATATTGATTCAACAACATTAGTATGGAAATTATTCACAACATTTGTTTAACAGCAACAGGTGCTGCAGACTGTATAAAAAAATACCAGGGAACAGAACACACTGGACATTGTTTATGTTCATAAGGAAATGACTGTTACTTCATAAAACAAATTACCAGCATCGATATGCAGTGATGATGGGGTTATAAAGGTTAAACTACTGCTAGATAATTCTGCCAAACTGAAATTAAACCAAAGCACACAGAAGGTCAGTAATGGACCAAATGGAAGCAAAACAGCTACTATGTAAAAATAATTGGGAGTGATGCATTCAGTGGAAAAAATACAGAAGGAATATGGGATGTTTTGAAGGGGAAACAAAAAACATGTTTAACATCAAGATATAGTCACACAAGATGAGGAGGATATATTCCCATGAGAATAACTGGATGCTTAATTAAAATGAAAGATAAGAAAAATATAAGAAATGGAAACAAGGTTGACTTATAATGCTGAAAACTGAAATGACCAAGTTGGACAGACACATTAAACAGTATGAGACAAGAGCAACAAAAATCTGAAGAAATTTCTATAAAGATATTAATCATGATAGCAAAACCTTTTATAAATATATAAGATGCGGTAGGAGTAAAGACATATAAACTGATAAACTGTGTGTACATTCTAAAATGTATTGTCTAACATAACAGGTTATAGATATATTTACAAAATGTTATGCAAAACAGTTTCACTCCAAAAAGGGGGGTGATAAGTTGTCATAATAGCATACAGGCAACTTCAGATACTAAAATTAAATTAGATTATATAGAAAGAGAAATATATTAACTGGACCCAATCAAAGTACAGGGAGGAGACAAAATTAATAATAATCACCCAAGATCACTTCAGCATGAACTTATAGTAGCATTATATCCGTTATTCACCGGGTCATTTAGGTATGGGGAGATTCCTCAAGATTGTAGATGTGCTTGCTAAACCTGTCTAAGGGAAAGAGAAATAAGACAAACCCAGAGTCACAGAGAACCATATGTTTACTTTCTTTTTGTGGAAAAATAATGAAGAAGGTTATTTTGGTTAACTTATTGTCAGAATCAGAAAACTTGGGACTTGAAACCAGATAGCAGCATGGATATGTTTAAAGTACATCTATAACTACATTATAACAGCAATAAACAAAAAATTGTGCTGTGATTTAAATTTTATAGACTTAATTTGAGCCTTTAATAGGCTCATGCACAAAACACTGATCAATAAATTTGAACAACTAGGTATTGATGTCATAGACTGATAGCTCCATAGCTTACAAATAGGACACAGCAAGTGTGATACAGCAATTGGACTGGTAAAATTCTTGGTTAGAGTTGGGGTGTCCTACTTGGCTCTATCTTTGGCCCATACTTTTTTTGGTTGTATCTTTCAGATTTTTTTCATCTGAGCTGTTTTCCAGTATGTAGGCAGATGACATGAAAATAAGTAAACTGATTACATCTGTTAAAGATAGGGCACGACTACAAAAGAATTTGACTAAATTGACCATTTGGGTACAAGGGAATAATATGCTGAGAAATGCATCAAAAAACAAGCACACGAATTTTGGAAAACATGGACTGCAGAGTGAATACTTACTATGGCACAAAGAGATTAAATTGGATATTCATTAAAGGACCAGTATATATGGTAAAGACAACTTTGAGTTTTCCCTAATGTCAACCAATTGGATAATGATAGTTATAAAACTATAGGCTATATAAAAAATACTTATGAATTCTAAAAAAATCAGATAATTTTAAGTTATGTAAGACATAGACTAGAGAACAGAATAACAATATAGGGAACTTACAGAAAAACAAACATGAGTAATTTGGAAAGATTACATAGGAGATATATCATGGGCATTCATGGATGTGAACATTTAATTAATGAAGAAAAATTAAACTATCTAAATTTGTGCAGTCTCTCACATCAGTATTTAAAAGGAGACCATATCTAGGTGTACAGGGTATTAGAGATATCTAGAAATATTTAGGTTTATCAAAGAGTAGCAGAAAAGCATCAGGCATCTTGTTTAATTTGTTTTCTGGCTTGATTTCTGAGCTGTTAGAAGATTATGTATGAATGAGAGATGTACTAATTGGCTCAGCTGATGCATGGAAAAGATCAGTAAATTATATTAAAGCAAACACTAGTTTATAGATTTTTAAAAATAAATTGCACACACATTATGGGAATGACTGTTTTGGTATTTTGGCAGGCTAGAAGGGCATTATGCTGCCCATGCCTGAAACATTTGCATGTATGCACACCTTTACGTACCCATCCAATAAATGAATGAGGAAACAGGACAGTGACACCCATACAGAGATCTAGAATCTAAACCAGGAGAACAGAGTTAGCATAGAAGCTACAAAAGCTAGATGCAGATATTGTTAAACAGTAGAAAGGATCCCATATGTACCAGAAAATTATTCCAACAATAGCTCAGTAGTCACGTAATATCATATGAGATGTTAGTAAAGGTACTGAAGGTTACTTCTAAGAACAGTATTGACTTTTCTCCAAACTAAAGTCCCTTACATTCCACTGCCTCACCCACATCAAACTCCAATCTGGCATACACCAAAACCCAGGCCCTGCACACCCCACTACCTCAAACCTCTTCATTTTCCTGATTCAGTTACTGATCTCTCCCATCTTCCACCACTACACAAATACAACTTTGTCCTACTTGTAATACATTTTAACCCCAGAAGCCTCCTTAACAAAGTTCATGAGTTCCATGCTGCCATTGCCCTGTATTCCCCAGACATAGCCATAATCACTGAATCCTGGCTCAAGCCACGTATAAAAACTGTAGAATTACTTCCTCCTGGTTATAGTATCATAAAAAGGACAGATTATCCAAACGTGGATGTGGCATTGCTATAATGTGTAAAGACAACCTCAATTTAGTACAGCTCAATACCTGTCCACCTCACCTCCCTTCAGCTGAAATCTTAAGATGTCTAGATATTAACACCCGGAAATCCATTATCATAATAGCCATCTACCTCCTCCACCCTGAAACAACCTCATACATATTGAAAACAACCTGTAATGTGCCTCCTCCACTTTTTGTCAAAAAGCTATTATACTTGGTGACTTTAACCTTGACTGGCTTGCCTGTTCCTCTATCTCTCCCACCTTCTTTTTTAACTTATTTGCCTTTACTCAAATTACTCACCCCACACGAATTGACAAGGTCACCAACAGGCATTCCATACTTGACTGGATTCTAACAAACAAATCCAACAATGGTTATGTTACTGATTGTCTTCCTGATTCTCTAAGTGATCACTACCCAACCTGTCTTATCAGTCAATGTACACATAGTACCAACAATGTTATATTCTGCTATGTACATAATAAAAAGCATTTTTCCCCCACTATATTCAACACAACTTTACAAGAATATGACTGGTCTATACTTCAATAATGCTTTCCTGCAGGTACTTAATAACCTTGTTCCAATCAGGAAAAGTTGTGCTAAATCCAAACAACTACCTTATTTATCTAAAGAAACTATTCTACTTAAGCAAAGAGACAAAGCCTGGACTCTTTATTACAAAAACAAAAACAAAATCAATTACGCCTCTTATCAACAGCTCAGAAATCAAGCCAGAAAACAAATTAAACAAGACAAAAAAAACTACTTTCAAACATGTCAACTGAAATACCAAAATAACCCCCAAAGATTCTGGCAGTCAACCTCCTTCTTAATAGCGGGAAACCTACCACTCAATCCCCAACAACTAACTGCCCTACAGACTGTACAGCTACTCAGTTCAATACCCACTTTATTACCTAAATAACCTCATTACTTAATGATATAGACAATTTGCCACTCTCCATACCCTCTTCTTATCTCAACACTCCTCCTTTCTCTATTAAACCAATCTAAACCAGTTATATACAAAATCTCCTAAGTAAGTTAAAACCCTGCACTCTTGCTGCAGATCAGTTACTAGGTGAATTTCTAAAACTCGCTGCTCCATCCATCTTTTATCATATATCTATACTAATTAACCACTCTATCTCTGAACAGTATATTTCTCTACTATGGAAAATATCCCATCACAAAGGAGGTCTATCTCTCTACTATGGAAAATATCCTATCACAAAGGAGGTCTATCCATTGACCTTTCCAACTATAGACCTATAGCCATTATTTCTCCGCTATTCAAAATCTTAGAAAAATGTTTACATAAACAAACATTAGACTACCTCCTTAAGAACAACCTTTTATCTGATACTCAACATGGATTTCAGCCCAAAATTTTACCAATACTGCAAATCACCTCAAAAACAAAAAACTAATTTGTCTGTGCCACCTTCCCTGATAAGTCAAAAGCTTTTGACATTGTATCTCATCAAATACTGCTCAAAACACTTGCCACTTTCAATTTCAACCCTGAAACCTTATGCTGGTTTCATAGTTATCTCTCTAACTGTAAACAAGCCACCTTTTGGGATAATAAACTTTCTCCCTTACTGCCCATTACTGTTGGTGTCCCAGAAGGTTCTGTTCTTGACCCACTTCTTTTCATTATCTTTAGTAATGACCTTTGTTTCACAGCCAGTCTTGCCTCAGTCTTTCAATATGCAGCTGAGTCTTCCCTTATCTGCTCCGCCCCCACCTTGAATGAACTCCAAGATAAAAGTCGGAACACCTTGCACAGTACTGAAAAATATTTATCAGATCACCAACTCATTTTAAGTCCTAACAAAAGCAGGCTTATGATCTTTTCTAATTCCTCCATAAAATAAATAATAATCAAGATCCTCTTTCCATCTTTTCCTCCAGTGGTGCAATAATTGAACCCACAGAACAAACAAAAGTTCTTAGTGTTACTCTAGACAATGGCCTGAAGTTTGATAAACACATAGCATTAACAATTTAAAAAGTCCATATAAAACTTGATGCTCTTTATTGGGCTAAACTATATCTGACCAATCATGCCAGACTTACTACAGCCAGGACTCATCTTCTATCTACCCTTCTTTACTGTTCACAAATATTCAACAACCTTCATAAATCAGACTTAAATAACCTTGAATCTTGCTATAATAAAATAGTTACATTTGCTGCCAACCTCTTTCACAGATCACATCATTGTACAGCTCTAAAACATCTCAGCTGGATGGAACTCCCTAACTTACTCACTCTTAATCAGTTAATAGTTGCTCACTCTGTTATCCAAAAACAGACCACTGTCCAGCCCTGTATGACTTGTTCAACCCTATTCTAATCTCACCTCACTCAGGTCAGCAGATAAATTACTGCTCATAGTTATCAAAATGCATAATTTTCATGATGATTCCTATATAGTCACTCGATATCCAAAGTTTGGAATTCAATTCCTCAGCATATTTTAACCATTCCTGACACTCAGAACTTCAAACAGCTCCTAATAGCATACTACTAAAATTACTGGTTATGTTCCTACACTACCTCTGGCTAAGTTATCCCTACCCTGCTCTTCTGTCTTTCTTCTGTTATTTTCCATGCTGTTATCCTATGAGTGAATAGCCTAGGAATGACTTCAAAATTCAGACTTATATCTTCATTTTTTTCACACTAATACATTCTTAAAAAAAGTCTTATCTGCATTTAATTTTATTTCTTATACAATTATATGCACATTTTGACTTTTGTCTTGTCAAATCTGTACCATGTTTATTATATCAGCATTTGTAACATGTGTGTAATTTTATTTAACTTTTGTAACTTTACTGGGAGCTTTTATCCCTGCATCTGTGCTAAAAACAGGCTACTAGCCCAGTCGGACACTACCCAGTAGTCAAATGTAAATAAATAAATAAATAAATAAATAAATAAATAAAATAAAATAAAATAAATAAATAAATAAATTAATTAATTAATTAATTAATTAATTAATTAATAAAATAGAACTTCAGTCTTGTAACTGGAATAGACTAAAACTACTGCCACTAGACGAAGCAGTATCATACTTTAATTCTACATTTCCTATAATCCTTGATAATCATGGCCTTACCCAGACCATCAGAATCAAGAAGAAAGTAGCACCATGGCTGTCCATAGAAATTAGACAAAAAAATCATAAATAGAAATAAAGCCTGGACCTCTTGGAAAACCAATAAAACCCCAAAGGATCAACTTATATATAAGCAGCTAAGGAAGGATGCAAAAAAGTCTATAGTACTAGACAAAAAAGCTATTACTGTAACCTGCAACATAAACATCAAAATCGACTAAAAAAATTCTGGTCCAGTTTAAACAATCTTCTCCATCCAGGAAATACTACTACCCCTACCCCCGCATTTACTCTCCAAAAACCTCCAGAAAACATTGCCAACACTTTCAACACATTCTTTACGGAAACCATACAATCCCTTGCCAACCAACTTGGCCCCATTAACCTAGACCCAAATGACCCCATATCCAATACCCACCCATCCTTCAACTTTCAGCCAGTACCAACATCACTTATCCGATCCTTAATCAAGAAACTGAAACCCACCACCCTATCAGCAGACCTACTCCCTGCTGAATTTCTTCAAAAGGCTGCAGACGCAATAGCATATCCCATCTCAATATTAATCAACAGAACCATTTTGGAAGCATATATCCTCTCCATCTGGAAAATTTCCCACATAATTCCTCTCCATAAGGGGGGGGGGTAACTCCACTGATCTATCAAATTACTCATTGCCATCCTGTCACCTCTGGCTAAAATTATGGAAAAATGTATCCATAAGCAACTCTTACATTACCTCAATCTGAACAATCTCCTAGCTCCCTCTCAGCATGGATTTAGACCCCACCATAGTACCACCTCAGCATTTCTATCCTTCTCTCAGACAATAAATCAAAATCATAAAACTAACCTGAACAAATTGGCTGCCTCCTACAATAGTATAGCCAGATTTGCTACCGGCTCCCCTTTTAGATCTCACCATTGCCTAAATTTAAAACAACTTGGCTGGCTGGAACTTGAAAATCAACTTTTATCACAGCAACTTATAGTCACCCAAAAAATCCTTTACTTCCCTGAAAAAACTCCTATCCTTACTAAACTTATTAGTCCCTATAAAAATCTTTCTAACCTTCGCTCTTCACACAAACTTTTAGTATCCACACATAAATCTAATAATAAAGCAGGTGACTCACTTTTCTCCTATACAGTGGGGGAAAGCTGGAACCTTCTTCCTAAGGACCTCACTATGATCTCCTCTTCCTCACTCTTCAAAAAGAAACTCAGACTTCATTTTACTAACCACTGGCTCTGTCCATGCAGCAACCCTGACTAAAATCTCTCCTCCTTTACAACACAACATTCTCTATTCCTATGCTTACCCTCCCTACTCTCTTCTCATTCCTTAGGCCACTTAGCATGTTGCTTTGAACTACCTTCTCCTTGCTTCTCATATTAGATTTTACTTCTCCTTACCCTACTTTTACCAAACCTCTCTGTATTTCTCTCTCCTCTTTCCTTTTGTCTTTCTGTTCCACTACTACTCTCCTCCCTATTTCCTTGCACTCTCTTAAAAAAAAAAAATATATTTTTTGTATAGAATTAAAGAAATGAGGTTTTCCTTTTATTTTAGCTGTATTGTTAACATTTGTAAACTATTATGTATTTCTTCTTGTCCATATATGCCTAATACCTTTGATTTGTTTTAAATTGTCTGTTCTTTTGGAGCTTTTCTCCCCGGGCCTCTACTGAAAATGGACATATATCCAGTTAGACTAGCCCGGTCAACAAATGTTAAATAAATAAATAAATAATACACTCTCCTCTGCCCTGTTTCTTGACTTATCCAAGGCATATGATATTGTAAACCACCAACTACTCCTTGGCACACTAAAAACTGTTGCCATAGATAGCCTGGCAATATGTTGGTTTCAGTCGTATCTAAGTGGCAGACAACAAGTTGTGCTATGGAAGGATAGCCTATCCCCCCTACTGCCAGTCACCCTTGGAGTTCCTCAAGGGTCTATACTAGGACCTCTCCTATTTTCCATCTTCATTAATGATCTTCATTCAGTCATCCCCAAAGCAACCTGCATTCAATATGCAGATGACTCTACCCTAATCTGTTCTGCCACCTCCCCAATAGAACTGCAGACCTTATCCCAAAATACTTTCAGCGAAGTAGAAAACTGGCTCACTGATCAGCATCTCCTATTAAATACAAATAAAACAAAACTGTTACTCTTCACCCCCACCTGGAAAGTCACATTCCCATCATTTACCATAACATCTAATAATTGCACCATAATTTCCCCAGAAGCTAATACAAAAAAACTATTAGGTGTAATAGTTGACAATAACCTCACGTTTGATGCTCACATCAACAGAACCATTAAAACAGTCAATAAGAAGCTAGGATCTTTATATAAGATTAGGTCATTTCTAACCCCAACTGTCAGGACAGTGATTACCCAAACACATTTACTATCAACCCTTCTGTATGCCTCCACAATCTATACAAACCTGAGTAAATCTGACTTCAATAAACTCAATAGTTGCTACAATAACATAGCCAGATTTGCCACAGGTTCACCATATAGAACACACCACTGTCTTAACTTACAATCCCTAGGCTGACTAGAGTTGCCCTCTCAAATCCAGTATAACCAATTAATAGTAGCCCGCAAAGTCCTCTATCAGTCCGAAAGCACGCCCATACTCAAAAATATAATCACCCCTTACAGCAACCTAAAAACCCTCCGCTCTTCGGATAAAATGCTGGTACAAACTGTTAAATCCAAAAACTTAGTGGGTGAATCATTATTTTGCAACTCTGTTGGTAAAATCTGGAACTGACTCCCTGCAGAACTTACAGCAATTCATTCAATAATACAATTTAAAATGCCTCTCAAAACATACCTAAAAACTCACTGGCTGTGCCACTGTACAAACCCTGACTAACCATCTCACCATTCACTTTACTATCTGGCTACCTATAGAAACAGTCTTATAAAGTCTGAAACATTAACTATCACACTCAACTGTATTGTACTACTGAATGATATGTTACCTTACTCAGCCTTGTACCACTAAAACTGTTTATGTTCTAACAGAAAAATAAATATTGTAAAGTTTTTAAGTATGTATGCATTCCAATAATTCTGTAACTTGTATCTATATGTAACTGTATCTATCTACATGTGTAGCTTTTGTCCTCGGGCCTCCGCTGAAAATGGATCTGTATCCAGTTGGACTATCCCGGTTAACAAATGTAAAATAAATAAATAAATACATATTTTGTATGAACCATGAAAAAGCATCAATACAATTCTATATACATGTATATATATATATATATATATATATATATATATATATATATATATATATATATATATATAATGGCCCTGGAGCCTTTATAAGCCTAGCCCATAGGATTACCCTGGCATTTTGCAGCCCGACCTTAGATCCCAGTGCCTCTGTCAAGTAGAGTCACTGCAGTCATCCCGGGGTGAATTTTCTATTTCCTATCCACTCATCAAGATTTCTCTTGAAGAGGGCCAGTGAGGTGCTCTGTTTGACATATATGGGAAGTCTATTGCATAGCATGGGCAGTTTCTGGGTTATGAACCAGTCACTCCAGCATGTTCTGCTGATTGTGGTAATGAGGTTGAGGTCTCTGGAGTGTGTGGTGTGGAGGGATTGCGATTTCTTTAAATGTAGCCTTTCTAACAGAGGTGGGTCAGACATGGCTTTGTAAGTCAAGCAGAGCTCACCTCTAAGTAGGTGATATGAGACATATAATAGTTGGAGTTTTTTGAGTCTGTCCATATAGGACAAGTGTTTAAGGCATAGAATCCCCTTTGTGAGGTACTTTTGTGGCCTCTCCAGTCGTTGCAGATGTCTAGTGAGGTACATGCCAAATGGGGCATTGTACTTGATGATTGGCCTAATGAGGGAAGAGTAGAGGGAGACAATGACTTCTTTCTTCCTGGATGCAAAACCCTTAGTAATGAGATGTGCCACATAGAAGGACTTTCTGACCACAGTGGCAATGTGGTGGTCGAAAGAGAGGTTGATGTCAACCTGTGTTCCCAGATCTCTTATAATGCCTTCTGTGTTCAGTGGACTACCATCAATGTGGTAATTCATAGGAACCAGGTTTTTCCCAAAGGGGATGACGACAGATTTTTTGGCATTAAGCTTAAGGCCATGTTTCTGACACAAGTCGTTGGTCTCAGTGAGGCCTTTCTGTAGGATTTTGACATCACTTGGGGAGTTGATAAAAGCTCCCAACTTGCAATCGTCTGTAAACTTTGTCAGCCAGAGTCCCTTCATGGTGCCCTGGACTTTGAGAAGTAGATACCAAACAAGAGAGGACCCAGGACTGAACCCTGTGGGAATCCACTCGTGACTGATTGGCAGCCTGACTTGGAGTCAGCTACTTTCACACTGTGGGTTCTATCTGTGAACCAGTTTGCAACCCACCTAGTGATATAGGGGTTGATGCCTAGCTTACTGAGTTTTTCTATGATTCCTGAGTGGGGAATGGTATCAAAGGCCTTGGCCAGATCAAGGTAAGCTGTGTGAACCACCATGCCTTCATCCACAGCTCTGGTGACTGACTCAAAGAAGTTAATCAAGTTGAGCAGGCATGATCTACCCTTCACAAAACCAACCTGTGTGGGATCCAGAATTTGGAGATTCCCTATATCTTTGTTTATTAGGTCCATGATGCTCCATTCCATAGCTAAGCATATCAGACTAGTTAGGCTTATGGGGCAATAGTTCCCAAGGTCTGTAGTCGCCCCTCCTCTGTGGAGAGGGATGACTGTAGCAGTGCACCATTCGGTAGGGACAAAGCCAGAGATGAGGCTGTGATTGAACAGGGCACACAGGTGAGGTGCCAATTCACTCTGTAGTTCATGTAGAGCAAAGCAAGGGATATTGTCAGGTCCCATAGAAGCTGTATTCTTGGCCTTGGACAGTGCTGTTTTAAACTGTGCAGCAGTAATACTAGATGCCTGGCAATCTGCTGGTATTGTGATTGGTCCTTTGGGGGGGGGGTAAAGTTAGCACTGAATCTGTTCACCAACTTATTGGCAATATGTGTTGGCTCAGTATAGGAGGTACCATTGTGCAGTAGCTCAGAGCAAATCTGGGTATGCTGTGGAGATTCTTTACATAAATATAGAAGGCCTTGTGGTTGTCTTTACTATCTGCTGCAATTCTGTTTTCATTGCTAACTATAGAGGATGTGATGAAGGATCTCAAACTTTTGTTGAGGTTGATAAAGGAGTTTTTCCAGTCTTGGGACTTTGCCTTATTCTGCATCAATTTCCTCCTTCTTTTGTAGAGTTTCTTTATGGCAGGAGACCACCAGATCAGCTTCCTTTTTTTTTTTTGAGAAGAGCATCTTAGTTCTATTGGGTATGGTGAGATCCATGCATTTGTGTATGTGTTCGTTCAGTGTATTGGTGTATTATTCAGTTGTCATGCAACTATTCTCCATTTGCATTGGTGCCGTGAAGTTAGCCACCTCTGTTTTTAGGAGCCCAAAGTTAGCTTTGGAGAAGTTTTTCATGGTGTTTACCTTTGTGGGGGTTGAGGGGGTGGGTTGTGGATTTCCAAGGTATTTAGTTTATGGTCAGATCTAACCAGAGAGGAGTTGACTATTGGTATAGAGCAACGGTCGCCCATGTTAGTAATGACCAGGTCAAGAATGTTGCTACCTACAGTGGGGGTAAGAACGAGCTGGTCCAGAGCATTGGAATTCATGAATTCCAGAAAGTATTGGGCAAGTGTATTGGTACATGAGTAATTTTCCCAGTTAATGGAGGGGTAGTTGAAGTCGCCCAGTATGAGAGTTTTGGGTTGGACCCTAATATTCTCCAGGGTGCTTAGGAATGTGGAGTGTGAGTCTTGAGACATGGTTGGGGACGTATAGCAGGCTATGACCTGAATTGCTGTCTTACAGTGTTAGCTGCACCTGAAGTATCTCAGATGCGTTATGTTGGGCTACCAGTCTGGAGGTGTGCACTTCCTTTATGAATATGGAAACACCACCGCCTTTGGAGCTTCGGTCCAAGTACTGGGGTCGAAAGGTGTGGAATGAGTTATAGCCTAGTAGTCCAGAAGTGCTTTCTGCTGCTTTGAACCGGGTCTCTTTTACAGCACAAATGTCGATGTTCTCCATTTTAAGGACTGCTTCAAGCGAGTGCATTTTGAGATTTAGACTTCTAGCGTTCAGCACCATGACTCTCATTGCATTTGTTTGTGCCTGTTACAGTGGTAATTTTGTGTTTGGAACACTGCCTAAAAAAGGCACTATAGGGGTGGCAAGAGCCTTGGCCAGTATCCAGACCCCAGGGGTGACAGATGCAGGCCATCTCTGGCAAACCATCAAGGTCTATCAATCATATCATCCAAGACAGATACTGGATCTCCTTAGAATGAAACCAGAAACTTAGCCAATTGTTGAAATCAATCATCTTCTGCTTGTACTGTGGTATCATTCTGGGTGATGGTAGGATGCTGCTCAGTGCTAGGGTCATATCCACCTGGGCTACATAATCCGAGAGCTCCTCCATGTCTTTTTTCATGTATTCCAGGGAGGTACATCTCAGGTTATTCACACCCACTTGTACAATGACAGAGTCATATTTGTACCTGTTGCTGAGGGACCTGAGTGTGTGTGTTATGTGGTGGATCCTGGCACCTGACAGGCATCTGACTGTTACTTTCTCCTTATTCAACCTAGTGAGTGGGACATCAGTGTGCCTCCCTATCAAGTCACCTGCAACTAGTGTGTTGGGCATGCTGTTTTGCCTTAGGAGCTTTGGTTGAGTGGCACACTGTTTAAGAGAGCTATGTGTCTTGTCATTAGTGTTGTATTGTGGTGGCCGAGTGCTTTTCTGCCTTGGATGTCTCTGCTGTTTGTGTAGATTTTTATTGAGAGCTTCCGCAAAGGTGGGTGCGTGGTTTGTGTTTTTATGTGAAGGCAGTGCTGATGTTTGTTCTGGAGGGCTATGTTTTCCATGTGGTGTGGTGCAAGTGTTCACCTTCTCCTCTTGACCAGCTATTCCGCTCTTGGCTGGAGAGTGTGTGGCTTCCAATTTGGATATATAAGTGCATCTCTCACAAGTCTGAGTGTTGGAAGGTAAGAGGAGAGTGTTGTCAGTGTACATGAGGCAGTTGCTACATTGTCTCAGGATTCACAAATTCATCAGGTTAATAGGAGAAAGCACAGGGAACTGACCTTTAGACATGTCTGGAGGGATGGGCATTAATAAATACTGGAGCTGTTTCCTTGTAGAACATTTAGTGCTGGTAGCACTTTTGTATGCTACAATAATTGCTACAAGAAGTTTTGTAAAGTGCTAAACTAATAAGCTAATAAAAGTGCAGGAGAGGAAAGAACTAGCAGATCTAAGGAAAATTTTGAAGAGCAGACTTTGGCACAGCTCAGAAGCTTACAAACAGTCCTGGATACAGCAAATATGTATCTGAACTAGATTAGTTACAGGAAAAGTGGGAAACAAGCACAAATGTGGACTTTTAATCCAGAAAGTTGAAAGAGATGGAAAAAACTGCCCAAACAGCCAATAAGCTACTATTTCTGGGATAGAAACCACTCCTTATGTGGTAGACAGGTTACCTAGTGCTTACCACTCCCACTGATAAGCTAGAAGGCTTCCCTCCAACACAGAAAGGTTTGGGTTGCTCAGAAGCTTATAAACAGTCCTGGAGACAGCAAATATGTACCTGGACTAGGCTAGTTACAGGAAAGGCAGGAAAGAAGCGCAAATGCGAGCTTTTAAACTGGAAAGATGAAAGAGATGGAAAAACTGGACAAACAGCCAATAATCTACAATTTTTGGGCCAGAAACCACTACTCTTGTGGTAGATAGGCTACCTAGTGCTTACCACTCTCACAGACAAGCTAAAATGCTTTCCTCCAACACAGAAAGGCTTGAGGGGGGGTTCAGAAACTTAGCAACAGTTCTGGATACAGCAAATTTGTACCTGGACTAGACTAGTTACAGGAAAGATGGGAAACAAGCACAGATGCGGGTTTTTATACCACAGAGTAGAAAGAGATGGAGTAGACATGGAAAAACTGCCCAAATGGTCAAAAAATACAATTTCTGGGCCCAAAACTATTCCTCTTGTGGTAGATAGGCTACCTAGTACTAACCACTCCCACTGATAAGCGAGAAGGCTTCCCTTCAACACAGAAAAGCTTTGGGGACTCAGAAGCTTACAAACAGTCTTGGATACAGCAAATATGTACCTGGACTAGACTAGTTATATGAAAGGCAGGGAACAAGTGCAAACATGGGCTTTTAAACCAGAAAGTTGAAAGAGATGGAAAACCTGCCCAAACAGCCAATAAACTACAATTTATGAGCCAAAAGCCATACCTCTTATGGTAGATATGCTACCTAGTGCTTACCACTCCTGCTGATAAGCTTACTAACAGTCTTGGGTATAGCACATTTGTATCTGGACTAGACTAGTTACAGGAAAGGTAGGAAACAAGCACAAATGTGGGCTTTTAAACCAGAAAGTTGAAAGAGATGAAGAAACTGCTCAAACGGCCAATAAACTACAATTTCTGGGCCAGAAACCACTCCTCTTGTGGTAGATAGCCTACCTAGTGCTTACCACTCCCACTGATAAGCTAGATGGCTTCCTTCCAACACAAAAAGGTTTGGGGGACTCAGAAGCTTACCAACAGTCCTGGATACAGCAAATCTGTATCTGGACTAGACTAGCTACAGGAAAGGCAAGAAACAAGCTTAGATTTTTTTTCTGAAAGCAGCTAAAACAGCACTAAAAATAAAGCAAATACAGTTTAAATAAATGTAATTTATTCTAAATGTATTCTGAACTAAACTGAATTGCTGCTTTATTCAACTCTGAACAGTTAAGAAGTGCCAAAGAATATAATCATCAGCTGAGAAGCACACTCGTCACTCAGTCAGAACACAAGGATATTTTTTTTGTTAATAAACTGCAAGGGGAGGAAGGAGGAGAAGAATATAATTCAAGGTTAAGAACCTAAGTGGGTTGGCCTTCTCAAATGTTCTCTTTGTAATAGGTACAATGAACACTATATATATATATATATATATATATATATATATATATATATATATATATATATATATATGTATATATATATATATATATATATATTATATATATATATATATATATATATATATATATATATATATCTAGATCTATATCTATATATAAGTGTATCTATCTATATATATATATATATATATATATATATATATATATATATATATGTATATATGTGTGTGTGTATAATATGGGTGTAGGGCAGTAGATTGAACAGACACTGTTCTAACACCCAGGAGATCAACACACGCACATATACTTGTATACATATTTATACACTCAGTGTGTGATACATGTGTGTGTGTGTGTGTGTGTGTGTGTGTGTGTGTGTGTGTGTGTGTGTGTGTGTGTCTGTGTGTGTGAGTGTATACATTCGCTGATCCGATCCTCCACTGAATTATATAGATATAAAGATTTTATTTAGACACACACACATTACACACGCGCACACACACACACACACACACACACACACACACACACACACACACACACACACACACACACACACACACACAAATAACATAAACACATATATATGTGGGGTGTGTTTGCCCACTGGTATATTTAAAGAAGGGAGCGTTTTTCTTCAGGGCCATAAAAGAATATTTGATTCTTAAAGACTTGTTATGCAAGAACAGATAATTGTCAGTTGCTGACAAACGTGATGTATTGCAAGGGAGAATTTTTGCTTATTGTTCCAAGTTGCTAGTTTAAAACTTGAGCAAATGAATCTGCCTCATAAATCATTTAGTTGAAGTTTACAGCACACCTGGATGGTGCTGGGGGCTATTAGGAACGGTGGTTTAAAAAACAGAATTAAGCAAATAATGTCACTATGCTCAGTATCACATGCTTCATAACAAAAATTATACAGGAATAAAGGGAGTAACATTTTAGTCACAAAGCAAGTATAACTAAATGTTTTTTTGCTTCTTCCTAACTGTGGGGAAAGCATAAAAGGGCAAAGAATGTGGAAGTAGAAGCAGCAGCTGAGAATGCTTTCTTTAAGTTGGTGTGTTTTAAGTTTAAAAATAAAACAAACAATTGAGGAAATTTCAAGCTTTTGTGTGTTTCAAACCAAACATTACACCCTATCAGTTAAATAGTTCTTACACTGTAATTTGCTAAAAAATATACTTGTGCCCACATATGTGATGTTTCAAGAATGCTTTATTTGGGATTGATCTTTGGAGCACTTTAAGAAGCTATTGTTTGGAGTAGTTCCAGAGATCTCAGTTTACTCTGGTCAGGAATTATCTTAACTTAGAATTAGAAAAAGAAATGTTAACGATAGAGATGTGTGAATCTGCTCTGCACCTGGTAAATTATAAAGATACATGCCAACACTTGTATGACAAGCCAAAATGGATAAATCTCAGGAAAATATCTAATCATTCTGGTATCTTGATTATATCACTTGTCACTCATCAGGCAACACTTCCATTTAGCATGCACTAGAACATATTTCTTTTTCAAAGCATATGCTTGAATGTCTAATTATTTTATGTTGGGTTGTGTTCTATGGTTTTATTAATTAAGTTTACAAAACATGTGTTTCTAAATTGCCATGGCAATTTATTTCATTGAAGATAACTGAGTGGCATATCTAGTTTATCACTAAAAAATAATTTGAAAGAGAATACTCGTGTGTTTTTAGACTATGGGTCAGTGATCAAAGCTATCTACACAGACAAATTCTATTACAACAGGAAAAAACATTAATTTTGGTGCAAAATGTATCAGCAGAACCTCTTCAGATAGTACCTCCCACCCTTCTGGACTCAAGGCATAAATGCAGCTTACCTGACTTTTTTCTGGAAAAGTGGTTTTATGCTTTATATAACACATAAATATATTCTTCTTCTTCTTTTGGCTTTTTCCCGGTTAGGGGTTCGCCACAGCAGATCACCTGTCCACTCATGATTACCAGTGGAGTTTGACAGTGTTGAGTTGCCAGCCTGGCGCCCAATCTTCCACAGAAGGCACACACATGCATGCACTCACACCTAGGGTCAATTTGGAGTGTCCAATCCACCTACATCATCTCTTTGGGATGTGGGGGAAAACCAGAGCACCCAGAGGAAACCCACGTGACCACAGGGAGGATATGCAGACTCTGCACAGAAGGCAACCCAGCCGAGGACTGAACCGGAGAACGTTTTGCTGTGAGGTGGCAATGCTAACCGCTGCACCACCGCGGCTGCCCTACATAACACATAAATATATATGATATAGAAATATGGAAAATCAGATGTTTTAACTAATAATGATAGTCATAGAAAACTAGTTCACAGCAGTTTTTGAATATTAAAGCCCAAAAATTTTAAATGTTCAAATGTGGTCATTATGCATGTGTGTTGTTCACTGTGGCCTGCATTTATGCAGTTACACTGTATAGCCATACTGAATGACTCAACTACTTAGAATAACAATGGAGGAAGGGAGCAGTATATCAATACAGAATAAATCCCCACTGCTCTGCATAGGCAAACAGAGATAACAGTGGTAAATAATCACATATAAAATGATTTAATAACTGTAGAGAAACACCAGGGAGTTTGCAAATGCAGAGGACAGTGGACTATAGCTAGTAGTCTAAACAAAACGACTGAAGTAGATGACAGACATCAAGAAAGGAATTATAAATTAGAAATAACTAGTTGATAAGGGTTGGAAAAAAAACTTTGGTAGAATCTCCTTGTGTTCTGACTGAGTCTGCTTCTTAGCTGATAAGTATATTTTTTGGCACTTTTTAACTGTTCAGAGTTGAATAAAATACTAATTGAATTCAGTTCAAAATACAGTTTGAATAAATTGCATTTATTTAAAGTGCATTTGCTTTAATATTGCTACACACTCAAGTGTGCTAGCTTGCACTGCACTTGAATTGTTTTTAGTGCTGTTTTAGCTGCTTTTCTTTAAAAAAAAAAAAAAAAACATTCTAAGCTTGTTTCCTGCCTTTCCTGTAATTAGTCTAGTCCAGATACAGATTTGCTGTATCCAGGACTGTTTGTATGCTTCTGAGCGGTACCAAAGACTGCTCTTCAATTTTTTCCCTTAGATCTGCTAATTTTCTCATCTCCTGCACTTTTACTAGCTTATTAGTCTAGCACTTTACCAGACTTTTTGTAGCAATTATTGTAGCACACAAAGTGCTACCAGCACTAAACATTCTACAAGGAAACAGCTCCAGTTGTTGTTGTGTCTTTTGGCTTTTCCCTGTTAGGGGTCGCCACAGCAGAACTCTGGTCTGCTAATGATTGGTAGAATATTTTTATGTGCCAAGTTGCCAGCCCTGACGCACAACCTTCAATGAAGGTACGCCCATTCACGCATGTCTCCAGACAGAAAATGCTCTAGCTGAGAATCAAACGGGACAACGTCTTACTGTGAGGCGACAGCGCTACTGCAGCACCACCACCACAGTTAAGGAAACAGCTCCAGTACTTATTATTAATGTCCACCCCTCCATGCATGCCTAAGGGTCAGTTCCCTGTGCTTTTTCCTATTAACTGGTGAACTTGGGCATCCTGAGGCAATGTAGCAACTGCCTCATGTACATTGACCACCCTCTCCTCTTACCTCCCAACACTCAGACTTGTGAGAGATGCACTTATATATGTAAACTGGAAGCCATGCACTCTCCAGCCAAGACCAGAATAACTGGTTAAGCGGAGAAGGTCAGTACTTGGACCACACCACATGGAACATATAGCCCTCCAGAACACACACCAGCACTGCCTTCACATAAAAATACAAACTGCACAACCACCTTTGTGGAGGCTCTCAATAAAAATCTACCCAAACAGCAGAGACCTCCAAGGCAGAAATGCACTCCACCACCATAACACAACACTAATCATGAGAAACACAACTCTTCTAAACAGTGTGCCACTCAACTAAAGCCATTAAGGCAAAACAGCATGCGCAAAACATTAATAATAGGTGACTCGATAGTGAGGCACACTGATCTCCCACTTACTAGGCTGAATAAGGAGAAAGTAACAGTCAGCTGCCTATGGGGTGCCAGAATCCACCACATTAGGCACGGAATCAGGTCCCTCAACAACAGGTACAAATATGACTCTGTCATTGTACATGTGGGTGTGAATGACCTGAGACATACTTCCCTGGACTACATGAAAAGAGACATGAAGGAGCTATCAGATTATGTAGCCCAGGTGGGTATGACCCTAGCTCAGAGGCAGCATCCTACCATCACCCAGAATGATACCACAGTACAAGCAGAAAATTATTGATTTCAACAATTGTCTAAGTTTCTGGTGTCATTCTAAGGGGATCCAGTATCTGTCTGCCTGGGATGACATGACTGACAGACCTCGATGGTTTGCCAGAGATGGCCTGCATCTGCCAACTCTGGGCTTCCAGATACTGGCCAAGGCTCTTGCCACCCCTATAGTGCCTTTTTTAGGTGGTGTACCAAAGAGCAAATTACCACCATGCAACCTGAGGGTTATGCTGCTCAACACTAGAAGTCTATATCTCAAAATGCACTCACTCGAAGCACTCCTCAAAATGGAGAACATTGACATTTATGCTGTAATGGAGACCTGGTTTAAAGCAGCAGAAAGCACCACTGCAGTATCAGACTATAACTCATTTCACATCTTTCAGGTCTAGAACTTGGATTGAAGCTCCAAATGTGGTGGTGTTTCCATATTCATAAAGGATGCACACACCTCCAGACTGATAGCCCAGCAAAATGCATCAGAGATACTTCAGTTGCAGATAACATTGGGTAAGACAGCGATTCAGGTCATAGTCTGATATAGGTCCCCAGCCATGTCCCAAGACTCACAATCCGAATTCCTAAGTGCCCTGTAGAATATTAGGGTCCAACCTAACACACTCATACCGGGCAACTTCAAATACCCCTCCATTAACTGGGTAAATTACTCATGTACCAATACACTTTCCCAGCATTTCCTGGAATTCATTAATTCCAATGCGCTAGACCAGCTCGTTCTTACCCTCACTAGAGGTAGCAACATCCTTAACCTGTTCATTTCTAACTTGGGCAACTGTTGTTCTACACCAATAGTCAATTCCTCCCTGGTTAGATCCGACCACACACTAATCACCTTGAAATACACATTCCTACCCCGCCCCCCCATAAAGGTAACTACCATGGAAAACTTCTCCAAAGATAACTTTGTGCTCCTAAAAACAGAGGTGGCTAACTTCACGGCACCCATGAAAATGGAGAATAATGGCATGACTGCTGAATCATACGCCAATGCACTGTACAAACACTTACACAAATGCATGGATGTCACCACACCAAGTAGAACCAAGACGCTCTCCTCCAAAAAAAGGAAGCCAATCTGGTGGTCCCCTGTCATAAACAAACTCTACAACAGAAAGAGAAAACTGATGCGGAATAAGGTGAAGTCCTAAGACTGGAAAAATTCCCTTATCGCCCTCAACAAAAAGGTGATATTCCTCATCAAATCCTCTAAAGTTAGCTATGAAAACAGGATTGCAGCAGATAGTAAAGACAACCACAAGGCCTTCTATAGTTGCATAAAGAATCCCCATGGCAATACCCAGATTTGCTCTGAGCTACTGCACAATGGTACCTCCTATACCGAGCCAACATATATTGCCAACATACTGACCGACAGATTCAGTGCCAAATTTACCTCTCTCCCCGCCACCAAAGGACCAATCCCAATACCAGTAGATTGACAGGCACCTAGTATTACTGCTGCACAGGTTAAAACAGCATTGTCCAAGGCCAAGAGTACAGCTTCTATGGGACCTGACAATATCCCTGGCTGTGTTCTACATGAACTGCAAAGTGAACTGGCACCTCACCTGTGTGCCCTGTTCAACCACAGCCTCACCTCAGGCTTTGTCCCTACCAAATGGCACACTGCTACAGTCATCCCTATCCACAAAGGAGGAGCAATTACAGACCCAGGGAACTATCGCCCCATTAACCTGATGAGTCTGATATGTAAAGCTATGGAATGCATCATCATGGACCTAAACATGGATATCGGGAATCTCCAAACTCTGGATCCCTCACAGGTTGGTTTTGTGAAGGGTAGATCATGCATACTCAACCTGGTTGACTTCTTTGAGTGAGTCCCCAGAGCTGTGGATGAAGGCACGGTGGTTCATACAGCCTACCTTTATCTGGCCAAGGTCTTTGATACCATACCCCACTCAGGAATCATAGAAAAACTCAGTAAGCTAGGCATCAACCCATATATCACTAAGTGGGTTGAAAACTGGCTCATAGATAGAACACACAGTATGAAAGTAGCTGACTCTAAGTCAGACTGCCAACCATTCATGAGTAGAGTCCCACAGGGTTTGGTCCTGGGTCCTCTCCTGTTTGACATCTACTTCTTTGAAGTCCAGCCCAACACGAAGGGACTCTGGCTGACAAAAATCACAGAAGATTGTAAGTTGGGAGGTAGTAACTCCCCAAGTGATGTTGACAGCCTACAGAAAGGCTTCACTGAGACCATCAGCTGGTGTCAGAACCATGGCCTTAAGCTCAATGCCAAAAATAGGTGTCGTCATCCCCTTTGGGAAAAAATCTGGTTCCCATAAATTACCACATCGATAGTAGTCCACTGAACACAGAAGGCATTATAAGATATCTGGGAACACAGGTTGACATCAACCTCACTTTTGACTACTACATTGCCACTGGGGTCAGAAAGTCCTTCTATATGGCACATTTCATTACTAAGGGTTTTGCATCCTGGAAGAAAGCGGTCATTGTCTCCCACTACTCTTTCCTCATTAGGCCAATCATTGAGTACAATGCCCCATTTGTCATGTACGCCACTAGACTCCTGCAACAACTGGAGAGGCTGCAAAAGTACCTCACAAAGAGGATCTTATGCCTTAAACACTTGTCCTATATGGTAGGACTCAAAAAATCTCCAACTATTCTCTGTCTCATATCGCTTACTTAGAGGTGATCTCTGCTTGACTTACAAAGCCATGTCTGACCCAGCTCTGTTAGAAATGCTACATCTAAAGAAATCCCAATCCCTCCACACCACATGTTCCATAGACCTCTACCTCATTACCACAATCAACCGAACATGCTGGATGGACAGGTTCATAACCCTGAGACTGTCCATGCTACTGAATAGACTTCCCATGCATGTTGAACAGAGCACCTCACTGGCCCTCTTCAAGAGAAATCTTGATGAGTGGATGGGAAATAGAAAATTCACCCCGAGGATCACTCCAGTCATTCTACTCGACAGAGGCACTAGGAACTAAGGTCGGGTGGCAGGATGCTAGGGTAATCCTATGGGCTAGGTTTGTAAGGACTCCAGAGCCATTAGCCTAGCACACACCTATGAATCTAAAAACCACAAGCATGAAGCACCGAGGACAATAGCCATGAGAACAATAGAAGGCTATGATAAGCTTTCTAAGATAACTAGAGTCTTCAAAAAGGTAAATATCTGATTTACATTGTTGGGCAGATCTTATGAAATAAAAAATAATATAAAGCAAAATAAATAAACAAACTTTTACTACAGGATAACTTTACAGCCAGCACTGGGTATAGAATGGGCCCTAGGAGTTATGGCAGTCTGTTATATTTGAAATAATGATCAGCCTGAATAAATCTTATTTTGGCAACTTTGTATATATTTTTTATGCATTAGGGTAGATGAGGGGGAAACATTAATTCAGCTCTACTACATAGCAGTTCTTAGGTTCTACCCAAATTTCTCCAAGGAAATAATTTTTTCAACATTGATAAAATTTGTTACATTATGACAGATATTCTGAGTATGACAGGAACAAAAATAAAAATTCAAAAAGCTGAAAAACTCACAAGAATAAATAAGAAATTACTTACACAGCCTTGCACTGCACTGACAATATACTTACCCAACTTAATGAACTAGTCAGTCAGTTTTAATATCCACTGGAAATAAGATACATTTAAACATTTTCTAGATATTCTCCAATTAATCCCCAGTCTGTGACCTCCTTATAAATTCATATACTCCCTGCTATAGTCTTGCTATGGTCTCTCTACACCTCATTAAGTGTAAAGCTGACAGTGTCTGTTGGACAAGTTTGACTCCCTGATATTCAGTTCCCCATCACTGTCTTTCATAGAAAATGAATACTGGTATGTCTTGTATGTCTGCTTTGGCAATAAATCTCTTTTTACTTTTTTCTCTTTTGTCCATGCTTATACAATTGCAGAGTTGGTATACATATTTTTTTTGGGTGTAAAAACTTGCTTCTCACATACACAAGCTGGAGTGATTGCTCGTGCAAACAAACAACAAAAAATTACTTCACAGGATGTTTACTTGAGCTGAAGGTTTGACCAATTGCCCACATCTGCTTGAACCTGTGCTGGCTTTGTAATTCAATGAGACATGAGTGAACTTTTACCCCTTAAGCACTATAATGTAATAGAGCTGTACAACACACCTTGCTCACTAATGTATGATATAGTTACAGACTGGGCTGTTCAAACCATTTGCTTTTGCAGTGCTGATGTTATCCATAAATCATTATAAATTTACTGTATCCCTGCCCTTAGCTACAGGCTGTCCATTTAATTATCATCTTACCTCCTCTGCTCTCAAATGTTCAATTATCAGTCAGCCTTATGAAATTAATCTCGTCTGCTGTCCTCATGTTCTGCATGTTGGATCCTAAACTGTGACATTTTCTCCTTGATGAACTATCTGATTCCCTAGTTTTTCAATGAAAAAGTCTTAACCCTTCTAGGAAAGAGAACTACTTGTTCCTACTTCACCCCCCCCTACTGACTACCCAGAAACAAACTAGCTTGATGAAACCATTATTTTTATAGGTTTCCATTCTCCTTGTGACTGCTGAACATTACTGTTGCAACTAACAACTCTTATTTCCAGATCACTCCTTAATACTTAGAACTACTACTCCCAGCTATCAACAGCTACTAACCTTTGCTTTATCTTTGTTATAAAAAACTGATCTCTGCTCCACTTGGTATTTCTACTATAATATAAACATAAAAGTATATAAATATATAAATACTCTGCACTGTTTTTACATACACTCATTTGGTATTGTACAATTCCTATTCTCTCCTAACTGGGTAAATGGAAAATCTACATTCATTTTCTCTCCTGTTACTGATATGCTGGCAAAAACGGAACAGTCCACTACTCAGATCAACAAACAAACAAAAATTCACACATGCATACAAACATGCAACAATACATAAATAAATAAGCCTGAAAATATTTACCTAGGCTTGGCTAAACATATCCCTCTCAAACATATAAGTTTCATTGATTGATTACAGATGTAGAATACATTAGGTTGTATATATACATGACTTTCTCTCTCTCTCTCTTTATTGTAGGACAAATATAAAACATATTCATTTTCACAATTCTTCAAGTGAGCACTTTCATCTCTTGCTAGTATTTCTTCAAACTATAAATATTATCAAATCTACAGACGTAAGTTTCAGTTGATTGGACACAATAAAAGAAATGATTTAGCGCCATACCTCTCAACTGTCCCTGATTTTCAGGGACGTCCCCGATTTTGACTCAAATTTTAACTCTGTCCCTCTTATCCCTCTTAAAACTAGTGACTTTTGGAGGAAAGGTAGTGAATTACACTTAATGAATAATGACAATAATTAAGAGTTACAAACTTCTTTTTCTTCAGAAAATGTGGATTAATTCATATGCTCTGATTCTGTCAATGTTTCAAGTTAATAGCACTAATATTTTAAAAGTGTCCCTGATTGTCCCTGATTTTTTCTTGACTTGTCCCTGATTCTGTTGAAATTTGTCCCCAATTGGTTGAGAGGTCTGATTTAGCCTATGGCACCACCTTCCACATCTCCCATCCCAGTGCTAGTTTACCAGCATGCCATATGCACAAGACTAGTTCACTAGGTAATTGGTTAAAATATTTTCCAATATTCACTCCACTGCTCTGCCACTCCAGGTCTCCCTTGTCTGAGTTTGGGTGATTTGGGTCTTTGTTAACAACACACTTGCCTTTTAGGTATATCTGATCTCTTGACTCAAGGAGCATCTTCTGCTCAAAAACACTTCAATCTCCAGATTTTGATCATCATAATATTCCTAAACCAATTTCAATTGATCAAACCTTTATATGGTGTAAAATATATTGAAATTAAAATAAATTCAGATTAAAGGTTTTTATAGAATTGTCTACATAAGCATTACATCTGGAACCAAGACACTATGGTGTCTTTGAATTGTAATAAGTGCAACATTTTACATGATGCAATTCTGGCTCATGAATATACTTGTGCATTAATCAAGTCTATAATATCAAAATGTGATTTTTTCTATTGTTCTAACAGTCATGATGTCTTAAAATTTTGCATGTGTAAGTTATGTAAGCAAGCAGATAAGAAAAATGTTATGGATATATTACTTTCTCTTCTATATGTCTGTTCATAGAAATTCTTTTGTAAATCAATATGATAAAACAACTCTTAAATACTGTGCTTGATTCTGCTCATATAGTGTGAATGACAAAGATATATTGAAGTGTTTTCAAAAACATTTTATAACATTCATTTGGTCAATCATGAATATGAACAATGAAGACCAAATGAAGAATTTAAGCAATTACTCTATCTACTATCAACTTCTTATAGCTGACCTGATCAAAGATTTCAAGTGTTTACATGACAAACTCACTAGTGGAATATTGGATATTACTTTTTTTAAAGCTCCATTTCTAGGACCACTAGGAATAACAGTCTGCTGGTTTGTTATGATTAGGCTAATACACTTACTAGGTCTGAGGCATTTAATGGTCAGGCTGGTAAAATGTAGAACAAATTTCCTTACATATAAGAACATTTGATAGCCATGGATTAAAAAAAAATAGATTAGCTGATTAGTTACGTGGCAAAGTCTTCCGATCAATTTCCTCTTGGAGATTGGCTTTTTATGATCTTAAATGAAGTCCTTAGCCATACTAATACACTGAAACATTGAAGCAACAACTGCATAATCCCTTGATTGCTCATAATGGACAGTCATCATTCCATGGTCACTATGATTACAGTGGAGTCTATCTTACTTACTCATCACTGCATCTTTCATTTATTTATTCACTTTTCCATTTGGCTTTATTTGTGTTTCTCACCTCACCATCTAGGATTAACAAAGATGCCACATATCCTATGCAGCAATGGTTAATAGCACATACACACCCTATCAGACTGCACTTGGTCCCACAATCACCGAATGGGAATACAACAGTTGCATGCTTTTTCCATCCTCAGACTTCTTTAATTCATCTATACATTCAGACATGCACACACACAGGCGTGCACACACACACACACACACACACACACACACACACACACACACACACACACACACACGCACACGCACACACACACACACACACACACACACACACACACACACGCGCGCAGTCTGTCTGGGTCTGACCTCTGGTAAGGACAAAATAATCACCTAGCTAGCACCCCCAGTTTCACTTACCTGTTCATAGCACCAGACTCATACACATTCACCCACACAGGCAGACCATGTAAACCCAAGCATATCTGTCATCCTGTACAAAAGCACATACAAACATATAACCACAAAAGCACTGTGTGGAGAAAAGAGATGCACCGGACAGCTCAGGAATAAAATCAGATTCCAGTTTATTGTATAAAACGTCACGAGTATAACAAACACGTTTTTCGTCACTAATTCAGACTTCATCAGACAACTAACCACATTTCTAGCACATAATTTATATCAACTACAATAAAACAATTAATTCAAACTATCCAATCGGGAAAGTTGCTCATGAATATTAATTACATACAGCTTATTGAACATAAAAATTTGATTTCCCAAAAGGAAAACAATGAATAAATGTTTCATAATGCACAATAAAAAATGTCCATGATTCTAAATCAACTAATCTGAATAGTTAAATAATTTCATATAGTCTCTTAAAAATAAGGGACTAATATGAACAAATGTGAACAGAATAATCATAGCAGCCTTTATTTATTTATTCAATTTACATATATTTAATAGGCTCATTTACAGGATTTGGAGCTTGCATCATGGTATTCCCTTTTTAGTTTTTATATTCAGGACAGCTTGATCTGGAACAGTGATTCTGTTATTTATTGTAATGTGTTAATGTGATGTTTTATGAAGACCTCTAGGGGGTGCTGTTGTTTTTATTACATGAAAAGGCTGCTATGATTATTCTGTTCACATTTGTTCATATTAGTCCTCTATTTTTAAGAGACTATATGAAATTATTTAACTATTCAGATTAGTTGATTTAGAATCATGGACATTTTTTATTGTGTATTTTGAAACATTTATTCATTGTTTTCCTTTTGGGAAATCAAGTTTTTATGTTCAATAAGCTGTATGTAATTAATATTCATGAGCAACTTTCCCGATTGGATGGTTTGAATTAATTGTTTTATTGTAGTTGATATAAATTATGTGCTAGAAATGTGGTTAGTTGTCTGATGAAGTCTGAATAAGTGACGAAAAACGTGTTTGTTATACTGGTGACGTTTTATACAATAAACTGGAATCTGATTTTATTCCTGAGGTGTCCGGTGCATCGCTTTTCTCCACACAGTGCTTTTGTGGTTACTAGTGTTGCTTGCACTGTTTGTTCCTTTGCCGTTTACATAAAAACATATATGTACACCCAAACTCAGCCCTGATTCTCAGTTTTCCAAGAGTTTTTCTCACCAGAATTTTTCTTGAAAGATGAAAACGTCCACCACTTACACTTCACATAGCTGTGTTCCAAGGATGCTCTGGGTATGTAGCTCACATTTTCGCTAACAGCTTATTTTCTAGATCTTAAACACAGGCCATTGGTCTGTTAGTCTTTTTTCTAATTCAGTCAGAATTGTTTGGACACCTGTAACAATCCACCAACCATTCAGTTTTCCTTTTCCCTATTTGGTTTGACCATCAAACCAAACACACATATTGGCATGAATATATATATATATATATATATATATATATATATATATATATATATATATATATATATATATATATATATATATATGTATAAATCCATGTGGAACAACACTTATTCCATCGAGTTTGAAAGGACCTTTAAAATGTGACTGATATATGCAGACATTCACTGCTGATTCACAATGCATATTTTAAAGTATTTCCAGTTGTACACTTTTTCTGTAAAATGTCCACCCCAAACTGAAGACATGGTGTAGGAAACACCAAATGGTATATACCACTCTGTGCCGACTTATTTATTCTTCTAGGTCCCTAATGAATTTACAGTAAACCAGGGTATAGCATACACACAAGTGGCACTTTTAACTCCAATTTTAATAGAGCACAGTCATTGGTTAGTTTCTAATAGGATAAAAAACACCTTTCCCATGGCTGTGATTGGCCTGGTCATTGCTTGTTGCTATTAGCTGCTCTCATACATGCAGCCACTACAATAAGATGAGAGCTTCATGAACATATTCACCTAAACTTTCTCTCATTCCTTTTTCCATTTTCAACAAGTGTGTAGGTACTTTGGTTAATTATTCAGAAAGGCTGTTTGCCCCACCTTTCGAATAAACTTGTGAAGGGTCTCCACACAGAACTAGAGGCCAAACAGTTTTTCATTGAAAATTATTTAAGTCTGTTTTTCCCTTCAGTTTGGGCTTGAATGCTGTATGTGAGGTTTGCCATCTGCAGGTTCCCTGTCACTTCTCATGAGTTGTCCACCTAAGTTTTCACTAGAGGATTTTCAGTTCTTCCCAGTCTTATACACCATGACTTCCTTTGCACTCCAACCAGTTTCCCTTTCCATTTTTGGCTTGCCCACCATCTCTCTCTCTCTCTCTCTCTCTCTCTCATACACACACACACACACACACACACACACACACACACACACACACACACACACACACACACACACACAAACAAACTCACACAACAAAGCACCCCAAATGCAACCACTTTTTTTGCCTTGCAAAAGCAAAGGCAACCATTGTTTTTAGAACAGATTCTAGATCATTTCAAAACATGGTGATTGAAATATGCACCCCCCCCAGTTTAAAATTTCCAATGTGTTTTCCCAGAGTGCACCTGTTTATTCTGTTTAAAATACCCTGGACTAAACATGCAATATTTAATTAATCTGATGGTAAAAGGAACTCCACAACAACTTTTTGTTCCCTCCTAATGTCACAGTTAGACAAGGGTGCAGCTTGCACCTTATAATCACTTTGCACTCTAGACTCTGATTATGCATGTTCACACAGACCGATTTCTATTGTTTGGGTTACTATTGAGAACAAGATTAAAATTGCCAAATACAGACAGACACAGTTCTCTATAATTTTACACTCCATTATACTTTTAAGGAGTCTCAGCACCTCACATTTTTCTGATAAGCCTTTTGAATGACTGAGTGCAAAATTGGTTCTCGGTAATTTTGTCACGTGGAATGATATCACCAAAAATGGGCATGGATATTTGTTGGTGATAACGGGATACAGTATCTCGCCTACTCTGACCTGTACCAGAGACCAGTGCTAATGCTGGGATAGATCTACATGCTTCTGTTGGCTAGGATGTGTCCACCCTAAAGCTTAGCAGCCTTGGGTCAATAAACAACTACCTGTCTGTTATCCAGTTGCTCGGTTAAGTTTACCAGGGATAGCTCCATTGAGTGAAAGGTAGCTGTAAAACCAGTTAACTTCCCACACATGCACTAACAATTGTTTCACTAAATATAGGCTCACTGACAGGATTCAGCTTGGAAGTGGATGGTATAACGGTGAGAAGGAGAATGGACATCCTGTGTATCCAGGAGACAAGGTGGAAGGGGGTACAAAGTCTACTACTTAGGGGGAGGCAAAATAGAAATGGTGTTGTAACTGTGATGTGGTAGAGTCTTCCGAAGAAAGTGAAGGATCTCATCAGAATTAGTGAGAGACTCATGGTGATCAGACTCCAGTGTACATTTATGGTAATATTCATAATCTTAGCCTATGGTTCAAGGCAGGGTTGTGATAGTGAGAAAAATATTTCATAAAAGCAGCAGTCACTAGAACTACTAGATAATGCAGGACAATATGAGTCAGTGGCAATAATGGAAGACAGGATATGAAGGCTGTCTGGGTCAATACAGGTGGGGCAACATGAATAAAGAAGAGTAGGCCATTCTACACTTCTTTCTGGGAACTGGGACGGTGGTGGCCAACACATGGTTCAGCAGAAAAAAGATTGTACCCCTCAACTGTCCAGATTTTCACAGAATTTCAAGATTTTTGCCTCGTATTTTGGTCTGTTCCTCATAAAATTGGTGGTTTTCTGGCAAGATCATCTTGGCACTCTTCAAGGCCAAAAACATGGTATCAGTGGGACAGACAACACACCAGGTTGCCTTTTAAACAACTTAAAACATGACCTAGCAGACCCACTTGAATCCCTGTTTAACCACAGCCTTCAAACTGGCTATGTTCCAGCAGAATGGAGGACAGCAACAGTAATCCCTCTGCACAAAGGGGAACCATCAACCAACACTGGGAATTGTAGGCCCATAAGCTTGAATAGCCTCATCTGCAAGGCCATGGAAAGAATCATTATTTACCTTAATGTTGCAAGACTGTTCATTAGGGATTGTACAAACACTATAATATTGAAGTAACTGAACACACTGGAAACATGAGCCAAAAAACATTATACAAAATATTCTCGGCTGGGGTGCCTTCTATGTGGAGTCTGCATGTCCTCCCTGTGTTCATGTGGGTTTCCTCCGGGTGCTCCGGTTTCCTCCCACATTACAAAAACATGCATCTGGAGCCTTTCTCCCCGGGCCTCCACTGAAAACTGGCTTCTTTCCAAGTCGGACTTTCCCAGTTAACAAATGTTAAATAAAATAACATAAATAAATAAATAAATAAATAAATAAATGAAGTTTATAATATCACATGGGATCAACCATTACCAACAGTTCAAAAAAATGGATGCAAGAAAACCAAATATAGTAGTCCATGAAAACAAGACTGAAGTAGCATTGATCACTGAAATTGCTACACTTAGTGACTACAGTGTCTTACACACAGAGAGACATAAGTCATGAAATAACAGGATTTGCAAGCAGAAATGAGGGTAATGCAGAAGAAGGATACCCCGACAGTTCCAGTAGTAGTAGAAGGAGTAATGGGTCTCACAAAAAGGAATTTACAACTGTACTTAGATATGTTACCAATACATTTAACTCAGTATGAATTGCAGAAGTG